>NW_006408590.1:6833578-6834634 GCF_000296735.1 Chrysochloris asiatica
AGATCCAGAGAGGGAGAGCGCTGTGTGCTGAAGACCTGGGGCGTACTGGGGAAGGATTGCATGGAGGGGATTGTAACCATGGCAATGAGACAATATACAACAGAATGAATGTAAAACTAATGTTCTCCCATGTAAACTATCACATAATTCACAATAAAACATTTAAGGAAAAAAAAAAAAAGGCAATACACATATCATGCATGGCTAAAGGATGTGCAAAAATAGTGCAACCCCTAAGTAGGGTAATTTGACTGTGCATTTATTCTCTGACCAAACAATCCTACTTTTAGAAATTTACCCTAAAGATACTGCACTCTACGAGTCTAATACCATATGCACAGAGTTCTTCAAATTAGTATTATCAGAAATAGTAAAACTGGAAACAATCCCAATTCCTATCCATAGTAACCAGGTTTATTTAAAAATAGGAAATCCACACAATCCTTTTAGAAGCAATGTTTTGAAGAAATACTGGTAGAGAGCTTTCCAAAACTGATTGAAAACAAAACACAACAAAAACTAATTCACAAGAGCAAGGTGTAAGGGTATGTATATAAGTTACCATTTCTTGGGGAAAAAAAGGGAAAAAAATAATTGTTTTAAAAAAAGGAAAAATAAACTAGAAAATAATGAAAATATTTACATTTATAAAGAAGGGAATGGGGACAGTTCGGAAGATACAGAGAGAAGAATAAGACGTCTCAGTACAATTTTTCATATACTTTTGGGCCAAGTAAAGTTTTAAATATTCACAAAAGTAAACAAAAAAATCAATTTTAAAAAATTATAAATTGCAAAAAGAAGAACCTAGGTAGCATAGTGGTTATGAATTGGACTGCAAACCTCACAGTCAGCAGTTTGAAACTACCAGCTGTTCCGTGGGAGAAAGATGAGGCTCTCTGCTCCCATAAAGATTTACAGCCTCGGAAACCCTGTACAGGGTGTTGTTATGAGTCGGAACCGACTCCATGGCACATACCAAAAACAACAATCTGCATAAGAAGTTATCACAAACAAAATTGTCTCCTAACATTGCCTGGGGTGTAAAACTGCCCC
>NW_006408590.1:6835279-6836472 GCF_000296735.1 Chrysochloris asiatica
GATGTTTATCCTACAAGCCACACCAGGACTCCATATAGAGCTGGCATAAGAGAGCAAGCTGATACCCACTTTTAATACCTTGGTGTGGTGCTGTGGGTTAATGTGCTAGACTGCAAAGTCGTTTAAATGGCAAGGTCGGTGGTTCAAACTCACCAGCTACTCCTCAGAAACCCTATGCAGGGTCGCTATGGGTCAGAATCGACTCGACAGCACTAACAACAACCAAAATATAAAAATCTATTTCTATAATAAAGTTAGAAAATAAAACATGGGATGGAGGTGATAATGGCTTCTTTCAACACTCATTAATAATCCTCATATACCAACCAAAATAACACTAATAACAAACACTTACATTATCTTACTATGTGCCAGGCATTGTACATAGTGCTTTGTGCATATTAATTCATTTAAAACTTACAGTAACTCTATGGGATATCATTTTACAGAACGAAACAGGGATAGAAAGGTTTAGAAACTATTCAAAATTAGGCAGCTCATTAAATGGTAGAGCCACAATCCACAGAATCATTCAGGCTCTTACAATGTATACTCTAAGTCTACTGTGAAGCTATACAGTCTCTCAAAATGAAAGAAATTTGGTGGATAATACAGTAGGTATCTAAGAGTACACAGTTATATGGGAAAGAGAAATGGACTGAAGTGAAACTCAGCTAAAGGGCACAGTGAAATCTTCATGGGGAAAAGAAACTAGAGATTCTTCCATCTTTAGAAGTTTTAGGAATAGGTCTTCAATGCTAAGACCCTGATTGATTTAGATCTAACCAACCATGAAGATTTAAAGTGATTTCAGAGTTTTCAAGCCCTAATTAGAAGGCCAACCTGAGTGAACCAGCCTGGAATAGAAGAAAAGGTACTTTGTTTCAGAAACAGGAAAAATAATGTAAAGGTCAATATGATTGAGACAACCAGTTTACAGAAATTCATTCATTCTAAAAGTATAAGCAATCAATCAGAGAAGCAATAAATTATTATTTTTTTAATCTGGTTAGCTGAGTAGAGAAAATACTTCAGCATTTAAAGAAGCATTCACAATAAGAATAAGCAGAAAGACATAGAAGAAGCCAAACCTTAACATGATTGTTTTCTTACATTTACCTTCATTTGAACAAGACAAAAACAACAGACTTTTGACATTCTCAAGACCGGTGGGGGTGGGGTGGGGAGGGTGG
>NW_006408590.1:6837857-6840628 GCF_000296735.1 Chrysochloris asiatica
AGATGTGAAAAGGGAGGCCTATCTCCAGATCACATCCACCAAGAGGCACTCAGTAAGCTTAATAATACAGCAACATACATTTATTTAATCATTGAAAGTACATCTAACTATTGAGAATGTCCAAGAAACAACAGAAGATCTCTGCACATGTCCAGAAACAAAAGAGTAACTGAGACAAATTAGCTGGAGGTAGGCCTTAGACTCCCCATTGGAAGGAGAGCAGGTTTTGGAACTTCATGCCTAAGAAAGAATTCAGGAGGATGATACTGAGGCACATCCAAATGCTCCAAAGAGGGGTGGAGGAAAATAAGTTAAAAGTCAGAAAAGTGCTACAATAGCAATCAAATAAGACAGATATAGCATTGGAAACTACTCAAAATCTGCAAAAAGAGGCCCAAACAAATATTAATAATAAAATATCAAAAATGGACTATACACTGAGAGGGTGAAGTAGTAGAATTGAAGAGATGGAAACCAGAACCAGTAAGCTGGAATACAAATCTCTCAATACTGCTAAGATAGAAGAGCAAGCAGAAAAACGAAAATATCTGAAGAATCTAAGATTCATGTTGGACAACATGAATAGGAATAACTCAAGAATTATTGGCATACCGGAACAGAAGTCCACAGAGGAGATAGCTGAGGAGCTTCTGGAAGAAAATTTCCCTAACATCTTCAAGGGTGAAAAGATAAGCATTCAAGAAGCTTGGTAGGATAGACCCCAAAAGAAAGGACCCCAGGAAGGATAGACCCCAAAAGAAAATCACCAAGACATATCATAATCAATCTCTCCAAAATCAAAGACAAGGAGACAATCCTAAAAGCAGCTAGGGAAAAGAGAAGTGTTACTTACAAAGGCAAGCAAATCAGATTAAGTTCTGACTTCTCAGCAGAAACCATGCAGGCAAGAAAGCCATGGGGAGACATATATAAAACCCTAAAAGAAAGAAAACTTCCAACCAAAAACTGTCTACCCAGCAAAGCTGTCAACAGAATTCGACAGTGCAATCAAAACATTCCAGGATAACCAAAAGCTAAGAGACTTTGTCAAAGCCAACCCAGTACCTCAAAACATTCTAAAAAGAGTTCTTTGGACTGAAAACCAACAAGAACAGACAACAAGGGCTTACAAGGGTTTAACTCTTTGTACAAGTAGAAAGTCTCATATTTCTACCACAGAGTGGCAGGTGGGCTGAAACGATGGACCCTGTGGTTTGCAGTCCAATGCATATCCTATAAAACCACAGTGTACCCAGAGTCAAACCTCACTTTTTATTAAGTGCCATCAAGTTGGTACTGATTCATAGCAAGCCTCTGTATAGGGCTTCCAAGGTCGTAAAAAAATTTTTTGGGGGGTTTGTAAAAATTTCTTCCATGGAGTGGCTGGTGGCTCAAACCACTGACCTTGTGGTCTGCAGTCCAGTGATTATCCTACATAATACTTTTAATATTTTGTTGACTGGTTTGGTAAACACAACAGTAAAATATAATAAAACTCCATATTTGCTGCTGTTGTTGTTAAGTGTTATCGAGTTGGTTCTGACCCATCGCGACCCTGTACAGGGTTTCCAAGGAGTGACTGGTGAGCTTGAACCACCGAACCTTGTGGCTCAACCAACTTTGTAGTACAGCCCATTAACCCACAGCACTACACTAGGCCTCCAAATGTTGTTAGGTGTCGTAGAGTTGGTTCTGCCACATATTGACCCAATATAGGGTTTCTGGGGTGCACCTGGTGAGTTTAAATCACTGACCTTGTGGTGCAAACAGGCTTTGCAGTCCAACACATTAACCCACAGCACCACACCAGGACTCCACATAGTACTGGCATTTTCTCCACATATGTGTGCATGGCCTTAGGTTCCCCACTGGGAACTGGACCAAAAGACTCTGACCCCCTTGGCTGGGTTGGATGTGTGCAGAGGAGTCAATTCTGACTCAATGTGACCCTGTATTGTATTTCTAAGACTGTAAATCTTTACAGAAACAGAAAGCCTCATCTTTCTCCTATGGAGTGGCTGGTAGATTAAAAATGCTGCACTTTTGGTTAGCAGCCTAGCTTATAACTCACTACCCTATTAGGGCTCCCTGAGAGCTAATGGATTTGAATCTCTGGAAGCAGGGCACCAGGATCTATTTTTTTTTTTTTTTACTAACCTACTAGGAATGAAATCCTGTTAAGATCTTTATGCTGTGTTTAAGACCAATGAGACATATTCAATTTTTTCAGAAACCTGAAAAAATTTATTATTTTAAAACTGAATTTTAACTTGGAGAGAATTCTATAAATTTTCATTATGAAATAAACCTTATAATGGTAGCATTTCAATGTACTTAGCTAATCTAATATTATTTTCTAACATTCACTTTTTGTATATATTCAAAATTTTAAATTCTTTTTATATTTAAAAAGCATAAACAGTTGACACTTTTAATACAACGAAGTGCCCAGTCAGTATAATCAGCTCCCAAACATGATTTATACATTGGAGGATCAGTGAAAAAGAGGAAGACCCCCATCGAGATGGATTGACACAGGGACAGCAGCAATGGGCTCAAATGTAACGTTTGTGAGAATGCGCAGAACCTGGCAGTGTTTCGTTCTGTTGTGCAAAGGGCCACTATGAAATGGAACAGACTCGATGGCATCTAACAATAACAACAAAAACAAAACAACAACAGTGAAGTACTAAAACCATCCCATTCTATCTACTTATAACCACCCAACTGCTATACAACCTTTCCATTTATTTCAGAGTAATATACAAATT
>NW_006408590.1:6841475-6844834 GCF_000296735.1 Chrysochloris asiatica
TGACATCAGATAGACCTTGGCTAAAAGCAGTTAATATCAGAAAGATGTTTATTGTGCTTTGTTGACTATGCAAAGGATTTCAACTCTGTGGACTATGACAAGCTATGGATAATATCGTAAAGAATGTACAGTCTAGAACATTTAATTGTGCTCACGAGGAAACTGTACACAGACTAAGAGAAAGCTGATAGAATAGAACACGATGATACTGAATGGTTTAATATCAGGAAAGGTGTGTGCCTGGACTGTATTTATTCAATCTGTATGCTGAGCAAATAATCTGAGAAGATGGATTATATGAAAGAAGACTTATTAACAATCTGCAATATAAAGATGATGCAACCTTGCTTTCTGGAAGAGAATAGGACTTAAAATACTTACTAATGAATGAAGATCAAAGACCACAGCCTTCAAGATGTATTGCATCTCAGTGTCAAGGCAACACAACTCTTCGCAACTGAACCAATAAATGTTGTTGTTAGGTGTTGTCTAGTTGATTCTGACTCACAGCAACCCTATTCACATCAGAATGAAATACTGCTCAGTCCTACGCCATGCCATCCTCACAACTATTGTTAAGCTTGAGCTCACTGCTGCTGCCACTGTGCCAAAACATCTTGTTTGGGGTCTTGCTCATTTTGCCAATCCTCTACTTTGTCTAGCATGATGTCTTTCTCCAGACATATGGTCGGGAGGGACCAGTCCTTGAAGTATGAGAGACGGTCTCATCATTCTGGTTTCCAAGGAGCCATTTTGGTTGTATTTCTTCCAATATAGTTTTATTTCTTCTTCTAGCAGTCCATGGTACTTTTAATATTCTTCTCCAATACCATAACTCAAATGTATCGATTCTTCTACAGTCTTTCTTATACACTGTTGAACTTTCACATGTATACATGGCTACTGAATATATCATAGATATATGGATATATGGATCAGGTGAAATTTAGTCCTCAAACTGACATCTTTACTCTTCAACACTTTAAGGAGGTCTTGTGTAGCAGATTTGCCTAATGCAACATGTCGTTTGATTTCCTGACTGATACTTCCATGAGTATTGATGGTAGATAGAAACAAAATAAAGTCTTTTACCACTTAAATCTTTTTTCCCCATTTATCATGATGTTATTTATTGTTCCAGTGGTGAGGACTGTTGTTTTCTTTACACTGAGTTGCAACCCACACCAAAGGGTGCAGTCTTTGATACTCAAAAGTAAATATTTTAAGTCCTCTTCACTTTCAGCAAGCAAGGTTGTATCACCTGCATATTGCAGGTTATTAATGAGTCTTCTTCCAATCCTGAAGCTACATTTTCGCAGATTATTTGCTCAGCATACAGATTCAATAAATATGGTGAAAGAATACAACCTTGGCGCATACCTTTCTTGATTTTAAGCCATTCAGTGGCCCCTTGTTTTATTCAAATGATAGCCTCTTGGTCAATGTACAAGTTTCTCATGAGCTTACTGAAGTGTTCTGGAATACTCATTCTATGCAATGTGGTGCACAGCTTGTCATGAACCACACAGTAGAAAGCCTCTGCATAATCATAAAGGACAAGTAAACATGTTTCTGGTATTTTCTGCTTTCAGCCAAGTATCATTTGACATCAGTAATAATACTGCTTGTTCTATGTCCTCGTCTGAATCCAGCTTGAGTCCCTGAAGGTTCCCTGTCAATATACTGTTGTAATCATTTTTAATCATCTTGAGCAAAATTTTACTTGCATGTGATATTTGTGATATTGTCTGAAAATTTCTGCATTCTGTGGGGTTACCTCTCTGTAATGCACAAACATGGATCTCTTCCAATCATTTGGACAGGTAGTTGTCTTCCAAATTTCATGGCATAGTTGAGTGAAAATCTCCAGTGCTGCCTCAGTTTGTTGAAAGATTTTAATTTGTATTCTATCAATTCTCGAGTCTTGTTCTTTGCCAATGCCTTCAGTGCATCTTGGACTTTTTCCTTCAGCATCATAGGCTCTTGATCATACGTTATATCTTGAAATGACGGAACATCAATCGTTTCTTTTATTATACAGTGACTCTGTATATTCCTTCTGTATACTTTTGATGCATTCTGTATCATTCAATATTTTGCCCACAGAATCCTTCAGTACTGCAAGTCGAGGCTTGAATTTATTCCTCAAGTTCTTTTAGTGTGAATGAAACATGTTGACTGTGTTATTCCATTTTGGTTTTCTAACTTCAGATATTTACATATCTCATTATAAAATCTGAATTTGTTTTCTTGAGCTGCCTTTGAAATTTTCTGTTCTTGAAACATGCAAGCTTCTACTGACAAACAGGTGGTAGCTATTGATGAGGTGCATTGTTCAGAAACTGACCCCCCAGCCCCCTACACAGAAGGTGAGTATTCTAACACTGAACCACCAAGGCCTCCTTCAGAGAACTGTAATGTCTTATAAAGTACACACAAACCAAACACTTATTTCCTAAATAATCAGGAAGTGCTGTGATTCCTGGCCTCTTCTTTTGTTATACCTGACCTTATAATAACTGACTGTTCTTTATTTCTTAACATTTCTCTCATTCTCTATCCTATTCTCTTTATCTCCAAGGATACCTCCTTTAACTTTTATTGACATCATATAAGATACCTGTGCAGCAAGTTAAATTAGTATGAATATAGTACTGCTTTTCAAGATGAGCCAAAGTTCTTATAAATTATCAATAAGGTAGGAAGTTAAAGTAACATATCTATGAAAATCATTGAGAAGACCTTATATATGTTTATGTTGAATTTTAATTTAATTGAGTTATATTTGGGATTTCCAGAGTAAATAATCTCTAATAAACTGATTCCTATGATGGAAGAGGAAAAATCATTAACTTTTAAAAGTTAATAAATCTCAAGTCATTTAGTAAATAGTTGAACAAGAACACCAAAAAGTAAATAGCAACCATTTTAAACAGAAAACTTTGACACAAATTTTGTTTAGGAAGGAAAGCTACTTTAAAAAAAAAAAAAAATTTACAGTACTATCTATAACTATAAAAAGTTATCCTGAGGTAACAAACCAAATATTTTACCCCTAAATTACAAGTATTATAATAAAAAGACCAGTCCGTTTATTTCACAGGCAGCTTTTTATTGTGATAATTTAAAGTAGCTTTTAAAAGAGTGAAAAGTACAAATTGGAAGCTAAAGAAGTCCTTTTATAAATCAATATAATTCAATTCACTAGAAATAATGTTAAATTTTCTCATTTATCCCTTTAAACTTTAAAATGTGGCAATAAATGAAGAAACATATTTTGAAACCCAGTAACTTAGAACCAGTTAAATCAAAACTCAGTAGTAGCTATAAACTTGCTATGTAGGTTTGAGGAAAGCACA
>NW_006408590.1:6845501-6852215 GCF_000296735.1 Chrysochloris asiatica
CTTTTTCATTAGCAGTTTGAACTAGAATTATTTCAATTATCAAAAACACAAGTGTTTATGTATTTGTAGATACAAAATGCTTTCGTTCTCTAACAGTGTCATCATCTGGAATTGAATCAAACAAAAAGGTAATAATAATATGTAGGCGAAAAACTATTTAATTTCTTACATCTGTAGATAGTTTAATTTTTTGATAATGGCCTTATAGCCAAAAAACACAAAATTATTCACATTAAGATTAAATACCACTATAAAAATTTGACATTAATCACTTTTCCATTTGAGCAGTTAATAAATTTTAAATTTTTACATAGTGCATGATTTATGGAAGTCTTATATAATTTGTAATAAGACTATATATTATAAACTATTTAAAAAGTATATTCTTTGCCTTGATCACCTGAGCTTTTATTGTTGTTGTTTATAAAATTAATCACAGTTAGCAGGGTAGAAATCACTTTGAGCTTCATGAATGACATCCAAGAGATGGGAAAGGATTAGTTCTCAGTTGCTGTCTGCCAGTTATAGTGCCAGGTGGCTTTTTCTGCAGTGAAGGTGTTACCGATAATCCCATTACACTGGTACTAAATCTTGCAGACATCAAAATTATCACCAAGGTTCCTTTTCATCCCATCCTTTCCAAATGACTGGAAGTCGCTTCACCTGAAAGAAGTCAAATCCACATGCAGCTGCTGTTTTAGCAGGCAGCAAACTCCCTGAGAATGCCAGTCGTGATTCAATTTTGCTGTGCTGGTGGCCCCCTATTCCCTGTCCAATAATACATCTGTTAAAAAATCCTACAGCTACAAATCAACTTTAATCCTACCAGGGACCTCATGTTGGTCTTGTCTTCCAAAAAGGCAGCAGGTTCTGCTGTCTGTCTCTGCTAGCGTCTGGGGAATACCCTTTAAATCCCAGCCCTACTTAGAAGAATAAGCTAAGGATCACAAAACATGACCTCAAAAACCCTGATATGACTATATTCTGACCCAGAGGCATTCATTCTAGGTGAAGATTAGAACTTTGCATAATAAGATTACACAGCAAGTGAATGATATCAAGGGACTACCCATATGCAGCCGCCTGGTTTTCCACAGACAAACTGTGCTCTGCAATATGCATTGCAGACGGAAAAGAGCTTGGTCTTTCTAGCTGAAATAAAATAGATTCACATAAATTAGTTGGCCATTTCCAGATTCCTAAATCCCCTATTACATCTTTTATTGACAGCTCCTGTGAGGGTAGCACAAATGTTATTCCTTTTTATTCTGTGCTTCTGTAACAATCATGCTCTGTAATTGAAATGTACATAGATTATGTCTAGAAATTAACATCTTGTTTGCTGTAATCTTGGATTACAATTGACTGTGTACATAATAAAATTAGGAAATCAATGGATGGATTTATGATATCCAAGAAACTAGTTATTGTTTAAAGGATAGTTTAACATTTTGTGCCAACACTTTACATGCAGAAGTCACAGGGAGAAGTCAATAAAAATTTAGACTAACACCATAGGCATTAGCCAATATTTACATAGAAGTGGGGTTACATAAAAGTAAGGTCATTGCCCTCAAAATTTAGAAAATGTACAAAACTCAGAGACCCAACAAACATAAAGGAGCTCTGGTAGTACACTAGCTAAGTGCCTGGCTGCTAAACAAATGATCAGAGGTTCAAACCCACCAGCTGCTTACTGGAAGAAAGATGTGGCAGTGAGTTCCTGTAAAATTTTACAGACTTAGAGAAACCACATGGTGCAGTTCAACTCTAGCTTCTAGAGTCGCAATGAGTTAGAAAAGGTTTGGTTTCAGTTCACAAACATAAGATTTTCTCTCTAAAGTATACTTCAGTAAGAAGGGCAATTACTCACTTTTTATAAAGTACAGCTGCAAAATTTTATATAAACCATCTTCAGCATTTTACTGTATTTTAAAATATTTGCATCAATTCAAATCAACTGAGATTGAAGGTTTAAAAATTCTTAATTATGTGTTTTTAAAGCACTTATTAATGAAGTAATTTCTCCTCTTATTCGAATACCCATGGTACACTTTAAAGCAAAGAATCACAGATATTTATAAAATAGAGTTTACACTCAAGCTTTTCTCCCAAGAAGATTATAAGCAAATTTAAGTATGTCAATAATTTTTATTATATCAACTAACATTACTGGAAACATGAGAAGTGCAAAACAAAACATATTTTTGTTACAATATTTCTATATAATACTTTACACAGCTACACTGTTCAATGTGGTAGACACTAGCTAGGTACAGGTGAACACTGAGCACTTGCAATGTTGTTAGTAAAACTGAGATGTATTATAAGTGTGAATTACACTGGATTTTGAAGACTTAGAACCAATAAACTAAACCATTTTTTTAATAACTTTATAGGGATTCCATGTAGAAATCATACTGTTTTGTATATATTGGATTCATTAAAATTTCTGTGTGACTCTCACATTTTTATTGCACAGCACTGCTTTAGCAGATCATGCATTTTCAATAACAAGTTTCTAAGCAAACTGAACTTGTTCAATGAGTAAAAACACAGAGGAATATTATGGAAGATCAAACATCCCAGTGTCAAAGCTGATAGTAAGCTTAGTAAAGAAAGCACAGAAAAATGTTATCTTGGCTTCAATTTCACACTTGTAACTTAAGGAAAAAGAGGGCACCTGTCAAATTACTGACAATTATATACTAAAAAGGAAAAGTTTTATAGTAGCAAAAATGCTTTAGTTCAGTAAACATATGAGAGGGCTTCAAAATTTTGATGAAAAAAAATGTTATTAAAATATATGAATTTTTTCCATAAACTTTTTGAAACCTCTTCTCTCCCCTCCCCCCATCACATCTTACACAACTTTATAAAACCTAAGCAACAACTAGCAACTTCAGGAAACATGCTTGATCTAGAAATGTCCATGATTTTTTTTTCTAGAGTGTTATACAATTGTTTATATTCAAATTCATATAATAAAAACTAAAAACTATAGAGATTTAAGGCATTTAGTACATTTGGAACTTTGAACAAAATTTTTTAAAAATTCAATTCTCTAACAAGCTATTATATTACTAAGCTGCTCTTCCATTAGTCCTTTCTTTATAGCTACCAAAGAAGGTAAACAAAACACAATAGAAACCCTTAAACAAAAAAAGCATTACAGAAGTAAGAAATGCTACACATAGTTAAAATAAAAACAGAAAATAACTTATTTCAAGGAAGTTATTTAAGTATTAATCCATAATGCTAAGACTAAAGATAAAACATGAGTATTAATGAACATAATGAATAAAATTTAAATCAATTCTTTAGTCATACCACTTCTTCCTAGTTTTCTTAAATTACACAATTCTTTAGTTTCTAGTTCAAACTTTCTCTCTCTCACACACACACACACAGAAATGAAAGCAAAACAAAATAATAACAAAAAAACTTTCTAAACATCAATAGATGAGTGCAATGATATTCAGTCTAAGTTAATCCCCAGACATCCAAATTCATGAATAAAAATTCATCAGTTTTAAATACACTGAGCCTATTAAGCAAGAACAAAAGCATATGCACAAAAGAGCTTTTAATATATTTCAAAGCCCACAAGAGCCATGGTCTCATTAAAATTATAAATTACACAAACATGGAATGAAGATTCAAACTGCAGTGCAGCTAAGCAGATTACAGAAAACCCCGAGTTCCATATGATAACACACCATGGCCCTCCCAGATGGGGGCTTGGAACAAAAAGGCCATCACCACAGCTAGGGAAAACCTCCTTGTGATCTCTGGTTTCTGTTCAGCAGATGACAGCCAAATAATATGTTGATTATTCTGTTTGTGCTGCTAAGCTTGTAAGATGGAATAAAAGCGATATGATCTATTGTGAACCCAATGCTAATGTGTTGCTCCACTCATAAATAATATACTGAATTTATTTTGAAATTATCTTTTATCTGAATTTCTGTTTTTAAATGCATGAATTAAAATAAAAGTCAGGATAAAATAATATTTAATTTGATGTTTTAAACTAAAAAAATGTAGTTGACAAGTGAAAAATATCTAAGTACTTAGTGAAGAGTCAAGTACAATTACCTTTCTTCAATTTTAGCATAGTGATCAGAGACAAAACACATTTTAAAATAGGAATTAATATCATTATGAAATATAAATGTAAAATTAATAATACAATAGCCACCAAGTTAATAATATATATTATTGATAAGTGAAAATAAAAAAATACCAAGGTATAAGAAACACTTTGTTGTAAGGCGAAAATAGTAACGCATAATGCAAACATCTAGCAAAACAATTATTAAACTAAACGTCATATAAATGTTCATAACTCACACACAAATGGATGATAATAAGAAATTCTATTTAAAATAAAAATAATTTCAAACACATTTATAAAAGCAATGTTTAACTATGATAGCCATTATTTTACATTTGGTAACAAAGATTGAAACTAATTTTTCTCCAATTAATAAAAGTATATTTAAATATTCAAAGATTTAACACAGTGAATTATACCTAAGTGAGGTAACTAGGCTGTATCTATGAATATTTGACAAAATTTTATGTTTCATGGATAAACATTTTATGAATTCTAATACTGTAAAAATAACTAAAGATCATTAACATTTATTTTCCCACTTGGGAAATTTCTCCCAAAATAAACTAGTAGAGTCTCCTTACAACAAACAAGAATTTATGAGGTTACACGTAAGGTAAACATGTATAAACACATGATTTTCTTAAGAGGGTATTTGTAGAAAGAACATAATTATGGCCATTAACCCAAGTCCACCTCTTGTTTCTCTACCTTCAGACAAAAAAAATTGAGTCCAAAAAGCACAGTAAAACTAACATGAAAACACAGTCTGAGATTATAGGTTTAAAGGTAAAACAATAACACCTTTAGAGAAAATATAGAAAATTTTTATCATTGAAAGGTAAATGTTTCTTAAACAAGACATAAAAAGAGCTAACCATAAAAGCAAATTAAAAAATTTTAAATTCTGTTCATGAAAAAGAACTATTAAGAGAGTAAAAAGACAATTCTAAGAATGGTAGAAATATTTGTAATACCGATACACAATTTGAAAAAACAAAATAGGAGCTCTTGGTAGTGTAGTGGTTACAAGTACACCTGCTAACCTCAAGATCAGCAGTTCAAAACTACCAGTTGTTCGGCAAAAGAAAGGTGAAGTTTTCTGCTCCTGTCAGAATTCACAGTCTCAGAAACTCTATACAGGGTCACTATAAGTTGGAACCGACTCCACAGTGCATAACTACCACCACCATACACAATAAAAGAAAACTATGGGTACACCAGTTAAGTACTTAGCTACTAAACTAAAAGCCAATGTTTCTAACCCACTAGAGAATCTGAGGGAGAAAACACCTAGTGATCTGCTTTCTTAAAGACTTCAGCCTAGGAAACCCTATGGGACAATTCAACTCTGTCCCATAAGATTGCTATCCACAAGGTTGGTAGTTCAAATTCACCAGCCACTCCATGGGAGAAAGATGAGACTTTCTTCTCCCATTGAGATTTACAGCCTTGGACATCCTATATATACAGGGTCATTATGAGTTGGAAACAACTTGATGGCACGTGGGTGGTTTGGATAGGGTCACAATGAGTCAAAATTGATTCAACAGCACACAACAACAAAACAGTATATACAGTAGAGACTTCATATTATGAATACATGCGCCACTAGTCTGTGTACAGTACTATGGTGACTTGTGTTGATGTGATTTTTGGAAACTATGCCACTGGTATTTCAATTATCAGCAGGGTCACTGATAGTGGGCAGTTCAGATGAGCTTCCAGACTAAGACAAACTAGGAAAAAGGAGAGAAGGACTATTTCCAAATGTTTAGCTGCTGAAAATCTTATGAAAAGCAGTGGGACACTGTCAGAAAGCACCAGAATATTGAATACTGAAACATAATGAATAGCTTCAGAATATTGCCAGATATGTCAGAAACCAGAAAATTAAGCCCTCAAGTTGGAAGGCGCTCAAAATACGACTAGGGAAAGTTGACAGTGATGACATGAAGAGACTAAAGCTTTCAGGACCTTCATTATTAGCTGATGGGGCACAATTCAAAATGAGGGGAAACAGCAGTAAACATTTATTAATAATCAGAACATGGTATATATGAAATATGAATCTAGGAAAATTGGGAGTTGTTAAAAATGAAATGGAACACAGAAATATGGATATCCAAGGCAATAGTGAACTGAAATGGACTGGTATTGATCATTTTGAATCTGACATCTGCATGGTATACTATGTTGGGAATGACAAATTGAGGAAGAATGGCATCACATTCATCATAAAAAAAAAAAAAAAATTCTATTAGAACAATGTATGTGATAGGATAATAGCCATACTCCAAGAAGAAGGTCCAGTTAATACAACTATTATTCAAATTTATGTGTTGTTGTAGTTGTTAAGCATTGTCAAGTCAGTTCCAGCTCAGAGCTATCCTGTATAGGGTTTGTGAGGAGCGGCTGGTGAGCCTACACTACCGACCTTGTGGTTCAAACCAATGATCTTTTTTTTATCTTTGTCATTTTATTTATTTATTTATATATTTATTATGTTTTATTGTGAGTTATATGATAGTTTACATGAGAGAACCTCAGTTCCATATTCATTCCATCGTATATCATTACATTGCCATGGTTCCAAT
>NW_006408590.1:6852315-6854423 GCF_000296735.1 Chrysochloris asiatica
TTTCAATCTGTTGTGCATAAGGTCACAATGAGTTGGTACTGACTCGATGACACCTAACAACAACAGTTATGAATATATAGGGAGTGCAGTGGCTCTGTAGGATATGTACTAGACTGTGAACCACGAAGTTGGTAGTTCAACCTACCAGATGGGCCACTGGAGAAAGATTAGGCTTCCTGCTCCCACAAAGATTTACCACCTCAGAAACCCTTTGCAGGGCTGCTAGGAGTGGGACCAACTTCACAGTATTTAAAAACAAAAAAATATGAATATATAAAAAGCTACATATTAAAGGCATAAGTGCATAAAATAAGTGGTCATGCACTTCACAAAAGTGAATACTCAAGTAGCCCATAAATACATAAAAAAGGTTGTCACCTTCATTAATTATCAAGGAACATATAAATTTAAAGTATATGGTTTACTTCTTCATACACACTTGAATTCGAACGAGAAAACTATAGGAGGAAACTGAAAATATGGGACAACCAAAACTTTCATATACTAACTTTCATATAAACTGGTAAAAACTATTTCAGAAAAATGTTTGATAGTATCAACTAAAGCTGGGCATTTTTATGATCCAGGAACTTCCACACTAAGGCAGGCTAGTCAGTCAATGAAAACCTTATGGATCACAATGGAATAGTGTCAGTGTCTTATACTTGAGGATGAGCCCTCTAGGTTGGAAGCCTAACACATTAGTGGCTACAGTGAACTCAAGCATACTGACAATCATGAAGATGGTAAAGAGCTGGGCGATGTTTCGTCCTGCTATAGATGAGTTGGAAATGACTTGACGACAGATAACAACAATAACAGATTCACTCTTAGATATATTCCCAAAAGAAATGTATACATATGTGCATCAAGAGATATACAGAAGAATGTTAATTGTAGTGAAATATGTTAGCTATCAAAATACTCAGTAACAGTAAAATGGACCCAAAAAAAGATAGCTGAGATTATTCACATAATGGATGTAGCAATGAAATTGAACAATGACAGCCACATGCAACAATGTTAATGAATTTCAAAACAATGTTGAGCAAAAGAAACTAGATAGATGAGAGGACAAGTCTATGTGAATGGGGCTTCAAAAAGATTGCAGACAAAATCCAATACCTTTTAATTTAATTTTTGCATGAAATTTGTAAAGCCCTCTCATATAATTGTAAGCAATACCAACTGCATGTTATTAACAGATTAACAGTCAGGGTAGACTGAGTAGAGGGAAAATGGGAAGGGAGTGGAAAGCATTTCCTATGGTACTGGTAATTGCATTCTCCTTTATCTAGGTGCTGATTACATGGGTATACTGATTGTGAAGAATTCATTCACAGAGCCATTCACTGTTCTTTTTCAAAGAGCCCTGTACTTTTCTGTATATATATTAACCTTAAGCAGGCAGTTTTATACAAATACACAGATATGCAAATGTTATCAAAATCCTTGTTATAAGACACTTGGGAACACCTGATACACACTAGGATTCCAGTTCATACATGCATGAGTTTATTACACACAAAATGTGTTTAAACATGTCTCTGCAATCAGTGAATGGTTATATACAAGTTCTCAGTAATACACTTTTCATAGTTTCATTAGGGTGCCTTAAAAAAAAAAAAAGGTCAAATCAAAACAGTGGCCTCCAAGGGGATCTGCTGGGCCAGTTAAATTCATGGCAAAGAAGTCACTCAAAAGGTTATAATGGCTATATTTTGAGATTCCCAAGAGGTAAACTTGATAAATTTTCTTGAATGACACAGGACAATCATGGAGCCTTATCAGGTAGAAGTTTTAAGAAAACTGAAAATTGCATTGCTGAGAAAAATGCAAGGAAGGCAGTGCCACACTTTTTTTTTTCTTCCCATCATGATAATGCATCTAATTCTTTGACAGTAGCAAGCGCTGTCCTATGAGAATTTTGCTGGAAAACCTTATCCCATCTGACCTAAAGCTCTGATCTTACCCCTCTGACTTTTTTGTACTCCAAAGAAAAGAAACATAATTTGAGTTCTTTTTGTGTATGTCCAAACTGTTGTTTCGACATGGTATAAATTGAAGAGTGCAGAATTTTTCAAGGAAGGGTTAGAAAGAGGTAAACA
>NW_006408590.1:6855248-6858168 GCF_000296735.1 Chrysochloris asiatica
CAACAATGAATAATCAAATTTTCAATTTCAGAAATGGATAAGTTCCTGAAAGCCTATAAATACAGGTGTATCAGTGCATGAGGGAGCCCTGGTAGCACTGTGGGGTACGCATAGGGCTGCTAGCCATGGGTCAGCAGTTTGGACCCACCAGTTATTCAGTAGGAAAAAGACAAGGTTTTCTGCTCCCATAAAGATTTACAGTCTCAGAAACACTGGGGAGCAGTTGTACTCTGCCAGTAGAATCACTATGAGTTGGAATTGACTCCATAGCAGTGGGTGGGGGTCAGCCTTTGTATATGGCTATAGAGGCACTGTGAGATTGGGCCCGCAAGGTTGGTTTGTATCACAAGGTCATAAGTTCAAACTCATCAGCCACTCCTGGGAAGCTCTGTATAGAATCACTGTGAATTGGAACCCACTAGACGGCATTTAACAAAAACAACAATAGAATATTGTAATGTTACAGATGAGCCATGGGGGCATAGGAGCATAGAGGGTTTTATTGATAGATGTTAGTGGGTTTTTTTATTTTACTGCTACCACCTTGTTGTTGTTGTTTTTGTTGTGTGTCACAGAGTTGTTTCTAGGGCTTCTAAGTCTATACATCTTTACAGGAGCAGAAAGCCTCATTTTTCTCTAGTGGAATAGTCCAGTGCTTATCTACAGCTCGAACTCTGCTACAAACTAAGCTCCATGACAACTCTAGTGTGTATGGTATTTTGTAGGGATGCAAGTACAGGTTTCCCAGAATTTGTACTACTACAAAAACTAAATACATCAGTCTTGTCCTAGAAATTACCAATTTGTCTTCTATAGGGTTGTGTAAATTTGTATTTCCACCACAGATTTATCTAAAATGTCTCCTTTAGAAAAAAGTCATCTCTTTGGCATTCTAAAATACTTTCTTCATAAGGCAATTCATAAAGGTGTTATCACTGTAATAACTATTTAGAGTTTTTGTTTGTTTGTTTATTTTCCCCCAAAACATAAGTAAATGTACGTGAATTAGCAAATTTATAAAAAGAACTCACAGAGGAAATCATCATATTGGGTGCTGGGAAAACAAGAGTCATTTTTTGCTTCCCAATACCTCCTGTGTCTGCATCAATTTTTATTGTTATCTTTAAAGTTCATATTCAATAGTCTATAATTGGGTAAACAAAAGTATTTCACTTTAAAATAATACTTTCTTCAAACATTTACATGTTTTCCAGAAATTAAATCTATATTACTTCTATAAAATTTTTCCTTGTTGTCATTGTGCGCTGTCAAATTGGCTCTAACTCATAGTGACCCTGTATAGGGTTTTCTGAGACTGGCTGGTTGGTTTGAACTACCAACATTGCAGTTACTAGTCCAGTACCACACCAGAGCCTTTATTTTCCTCCAGTAGGCAATAATTTCAAAGATGACTTAATAAAGGGAACCCACAGAATGGGAAAAAACCTTTTGCAATGACACATCAGATAAGGGACTCATTTCTAAAATATATAGGAAATTACAACACCTCTACAAGAAAAAGACAAACAACCAATTATAAAATGGGCAAAGGACATAAACAGGCACTTCATCAAGGAGGAGATCAAGGCAGCCAACAAACATATGAAGAAATGTTCACGATTACTAGCCATCAGAGAGATGCAAATCAAAACAACAATGAGATATCATCTCACACGAGCAATAACAGCAAAGATAAAAAAAAATAGAGGACAATAAATGCTGGTGAGGATGCGGAGACACTGGGACCCTCCTACATTGTTGGTGGTATTGCAAAATGGTCCAACCACTCTGGAAAGCAATATGGTGCTTCCTCAGAAGGTTGGAAATAGAAATTATACATATATTTGCTGATCACCAGGATGTATGGAATGAGAGGAGGGGAGGGAGGAAGGGGAAGATAGAGCACAGGGTAAGGAATAAACACAGGATAGCTTGGGTGTTGGGGTGGAGGGAAATACAGAAGAAGGGGGAAGGGAATGGAAGAACAAGGAGGATGGGAGACCAGTTAGGCAGATTCTCATGGGCTAAGTGGGACAGAGGTAAATGATGATGTATGCACAACCTTGGAACAACAGGGCTGTGGCATACAGCAATTGACCATGGTTGGAGAGGGGGAAAAGGAGAGAAATAATGTTAAGATGCTTGGCTGCCTTTTGAATCTTGGTTTCCCTTGCCTATCATAGTGAAACAGACACTTTTGGCAGGGAGGGAAGGAACAGCCAGAAACATCACAATAGAAACTTTGTAAGTCTGTCTTCATCCCTTTAGCCTGTAACTGATTGGAATACCTTAAAGGGGGCTAGAAATTGCCCAGTAAAAGAGACCTCCTGATTGCATAAGATGATAGGTGGAAACCAAAATCCCATCCAGAATTGTCTGAAGTGTGAAATTTCCACTGGAAGGGATGAGTACATCACCCTGGAGTGCTAGAAGAACAGAAGATACTTCGTGAAGAAAGACCAGCAGGAAAAATCAGAAACAATAATGGCAGTATGATTGATTACTACATGAAGAAGTAAGCTGTTTGCCTGGGAACCATTAAGGCAAGTGGTCGGGTTCCCTAAGAGCAAACTCCCTTCTAAGACTAAGACTCAAGGGGAATACACGAGCAGGCATGTGGTCTGACTGTTGACCACGCTGGTCACCCAAAGGGGAAGAGGGGAAAAAAACAGAAAAGAAGTTGGGATCTAAGTCCGACCACATTCAATAGACTCCTGTGAACCCGGGTGGAGACCTGGATGGCCAGTAGTATGGCACAACCCGGGAACTCCTGGGCCCAGAAGCAGTGACATGGCCACAGAGGACTAGAGCGAAGAGTGAAGCGTCCAGGTGTTATGAAGTGAGGGGAGATGCAAGAGAACACCCATACTTGCAGATAGTACCCACTTGACCTGGCTTCAATGGCTGGATGATCAGAACT
>NW_006408590.1:6859223-6866605 GCF_000296735.1 Chrysochloris asiatica
CTATACAGGGTTGGTATGAGTCGGAACCAACTTGATGGCATTTAACAATAACAACATACCTGCTTTGTAAGACAACATGTAAACTGATAACTTTTATTCTTCAAATAAGAATACATTTTGATATGCACTAAATGTTGCATTATGATTTTTTAAGAGTCAGTTGTAAAATAATGTCAATTCTCTAAAACAAAGTGACTAGCCTAGTTGGTGACCCTGTAGTAATTAGTAAAAGAAACCTCACATCCTTTGTCCTTCGTCAGTACATGGGGCAGAACCACACTTAAGCTGTCACCCAAGCAATATATAAGGTTAGGGAACTAGTCTAATTTTAATATTAAAGAGAATACATTGATAGCAGGTCAGCAGTGCAAACCTACCAACTGCTCATCGGAAACCCTACAAAGGTCACTGAGTTGGAACAGACTTGACGGCACTTAACAACAAGAATAGACTTCTGATGTGGCACTGTGGATCAGCACTGGACTGCGAACCAAAAGGTCAGCAGTTCAAACCCACCAGCTGTTCCTTGGAAACCCTATATAGGGTCACTATGAGTTGGAACTGACTTTACAGCACTTAACAACAACAACAACAAACGCTGATAGCAAAAAAGTAGGAATTAGCTAAGAAATATAAAACAAAACAATAAACAAATAACACAAAATTAGCAACTAAGACAATAAACAAATAACACAAAATTAGCAACTAAGACAAGGAGCTCTGGTAGCATAGTGGTTATGAATTGGGCTGCTAACCTCAAGGTTGGTTCCGCGGGAGAAAGATGAGGTTTTCTGCTGCCGTAAAGATTTACAGCCTTGGAAACCCTGCACAGGGTTACTATGAGTCGGAACCAACTCTACGGTACTTAACAACAAGTACAGCACCTAAGACATAAAAGCTTATTGTTGTTGTTGTCAAGTGACCTCGAGTCAATTCCGAACCATAGCTACGCTGTATAGGGTTTCCAAGGAGCAGCTGGTGAGCTTGAACCACCAACCTTGCAGTTCAAGCGACTTTGCAGTCTGGTGCATTAACCCACAGTGCCACACTTATTAGGCTACGACAATTCATGAGAAAACATTCAGACAGGGCACAGTGGTCCCAGAGAAAGTCATTTTATTATAATTCTGAAATGTGACCAACATTCACAATAACAACCACAAACACGGAAAAGATTTCCTACTGTTTACTCTGTTTTAGAAAACAGGTAGGTACACTTTGTACTGTAGAAGCATTTTAGAAAAATATTAATGTAAAACAAATTCTGGTACATAAAAGAATTAAGATTCAATTATCCAGAAAATTAACAGTTGAGAATAATAATACACCAGTGAATGAGAAAACATTCACATTTCTCACTCAAAATTAGAATATACTATGGGGCTGCTTTTTAGAACTGAAGTGTGATAAGATACAATAACACTTTAGGGTTTTAAACATATCAGAGGCATTCCTGGGTTGTGAAAATGTTTATATGCTAGACTACTAGCCAAAGGTTAGTGGTTCGAATCTAACCAGAGACATTTCAGAAGACATACTTGTTTCCAAAAGATCAAGGTCTCAAAAACCATAGGGATCAATTCTACCCTGCACATATGGGGTCACCATGAGTTGGAAATAACTTGGTGACACCTAGCAATAGCAATAACTCCTATGCTAAATTAGCTCTTAGTTAGTAGCCAAAAGAATAACTGATCATTTCTGAGAGCTATTTACAGATTTCCATTTAAACAGTTGAACATGTTTAAGAAATGTCCGTATTTAATTTTGCTTTCTTTAAAACTGTGACTGCCAAGTAAACTGGCAAATAAAAGAACCAACAAATCTGTGTTAGAAAAAGTACAAACTAGGGTTTCTAGCTCCAATTCACTAAATGACTTTGTTCAAGTGACTTGCTTTTTCTTCCCCTTCTCAGATTCATCAGTAAAGTGAGTTGTTGTTCCTAAGTGCCATCAACTCAGTTCCAACTTATAGCATGCCGGTATAGCGTTTCCGAAGAGCTGACCTTGCAGTGGAAATCAATCTTGTAGTCCAGTGCTTATCCTACAGTGCTGCACCAGGACTCCAGTAAAGTGAGGGGTTATAGAAAACATGATATATTACTGAACAGATTGAGATAGCTAATAAAAGGAAACGAAGAGTTACTACATTAGGTCCTTCAAAAGAATAAGCTGAAAGAATGTTTGTTTAAACATTATATTAAGTTGGGGGAAATGTGTTGTCCATTTTCTGAATTTCTGTCTAAAGTTGGATATAACTAGACTATCTATCATAAACTATATAGTCACTTACTGTAGTCCAGGTGCAACATTGCAGGATAATGCACTGGACTGACTGCAAGTCCGTTAAACAGCAAGGTCGGTTGTTCAAACCTACCAGTCACTCCTTGGAAAGTCTATACAATGTCACTATGAGTTGGGACCCACTCGACAACACTTAATAACAACAACAAAAGAATCACCATAGAATCTTTTTCATTATTTAATATTTGCTACTGGTGTGGCACTGGAAGATAAGCACTGGACTACTAACCACAAGATCAGTGGTTCAAACTCACCAGCTGCTGCTCAGAAACCCAAAACAGGATCACAAAGCATCAAGACCGACTCAATAGCACTTAACAACAATCACTGACAAAATAAAAGGAGCCTTTGTGGCGCAGTGGGTTAAGAGGGGGGCTGCTAACCAAAAGGTTGGCAGTTCAAACCCATTAGTCACTCCAAGCGATAAAGATGAGTCAGTCTGCTTTTGAAAAAGTTAACAGGCTCGGAAACCCTAAGGCGCAGTTCTCCTATGTCCAATCTAATTGCGATGAGTTGGAATCAACTATACGGTAGCAGGTTTTGAACGACAGACTATAACAAACTTCTCGTATAGTACTTAAAATCATCTTGGTAAATTAAATTAGATATTTTTAACCAGAAAATAAACCACTCATCTGATACATAAAAAACACACACTAGCTTATCAGGATAACTATAAATGAACATGTGCATAACAATATTGTCTATAATAGCCAGACATTAGAGCCAAATCTAATGTCCACCAACAGTAAAAGGGCTAAATAAATTCTGGCATATTAATTAGAAGAAATAAGATATAATCATGAACACAGAAAAATCACAATATGCAATTTCATAGCTGATTCTTAAAAACACAACACTGATTAAAGGGGGAAAGAATATTAAACAATATGAGTCATAAATGTTAAAATGAGTCAAAAAGTAAATACTTATGAACATAAAAGTGTTAGTTTTCCGAGTGTTGTTGTTGTTAGGTGCCATCTAGTCAGTACCGACTCATAGGAACGTACACATAACAGGCCCAATCCTGGGCCAACCTCACAACTGTTGTTATGCCTGAGCCTACTGCTGCTGTCACTGTGCCAATCCTTCTCACTGGGGGTGTTCCTCTTTTTCTCTGACCCTCCACTTTGCCAAAAACGATACCCTTCTCCAGTGACTGGTTCTATGTCCGACATATGAGAGAGGAAGTCTGGCCATCCTGGTCTCTGAGGAGCACTGTAGTTGTACTTCTTCCAACACAGATCTGTTGGTTCTTTTAGCAGCCCATGGTACTTTCAATATTTTCTCCTCCAGCACTATAACTCAAGTGCATCAATTCTTCTATGGTCTTTCTTATTCACTGCCCAACTTTCATATGCATACGAAGTTACTGAAAAATCCATAGCTTGGGTCAGGCACACTTTAGTCATCAAACTTACATCTTCGCTCTTCAACACTTTAAAGAGGTTTTGCAGCAGATTTGCCTAATGGAATATGTTGTTTGATTTCTTGACTTCTGCTTCCATGAGTGTTGATGGTTGATTTGAGCAAAATGAAGTCTTTGATAACTTCAATCTTTTCTCCATTTATAAGGATGTTGTTTATTTATCCAGTGGTGAGGATATTTGTTTTCTTTATACTGAGATGAAACCCATGCCAAAGGATGTGGTCTTTGATCTTCATCAATACGTATTTTAAGTTTTCATTGCTTTCAGCAGGCCAGGTTGTATCATCTGCATACTGCACATTGTTAATGATTCTTCCTCCAATCCTGGTGTCACATTTTTCTTCATATAATCCAGCTTCTCGGATTATTAGATCAGCATACAGATTGAATAAATATGGTGAAAGAATACAACCCTGGCTCACACCTTTCCTGATTTTAAACCTTTCCATGTTCCCTTGTTCTGCCTCTTAGTCTATGCACAGGTTCCTCATGAGCACAATTAAGTGCTCTGGAATACTCATTTTTTACAATGTTGCCTATAGCTTATCACGAGCCACACAACTGAAAGCCTTTGTGTAGTCAATAAAGCACAAGTTAAGTATCTTTCTGGTATTCTCTGCTTTCAGCCAAGATCCATGGACGTCAGCTATGACATCACTCTTTCCACATGCTCTTCTGAAGCCAGCTTCAAGAGATCTCTGGAAGTTCTCTGTCAATTGGTTATAGCCATTTTTGTATTACCTTTACTAAAACTTTACTCTCATGGGAAATCAATGATACTGGCTGATGACTTCTGCATTCTATTGGGTCACTGTTTGGAATGGGTACAAATATGGATTTCTTCCTGTCAGTTGGCCATGCAGTTTTTCAAATTTCTTGGCATAGATGAATGAGTGCCTACAGTTTACTGAAAGATTTCAATTTGTATTCCATCTACTCCCAGTGCCTTATTCTTTGCTAATGCCTTCAATGCATCTTAGACTTCTTCCTTCAGGATCACTGGCTCTTGATTATATGCTACCTCTTGAAATGGCAGAACATCAACTGTTTCTTTTTGGTACAGTGACTCTGTGTATTCTTCCACTTCTTTTGATGCTTTCTGCATCATTCAATATTTTGTCCATAAAATCCTTCAATACCGCAAGTCAAGGTTTGAATTTTTTCTTCAGTTTCCTCAGCTTAAGAAATGCGGAGTGTGTTCTTCCCTTATGTTTTTCTAAGTTATCTGAATCATTACTATAAAATTGAGAATACTGGTTACCTCTAGAGAAAAGAAAGAATGCATCGAGGAGTTTGTGGAGTGTCAGTAATGATCTATGGTTAACACAGATGCTTGTCTTATAATTATTTCATTGTACTATATGTCTATATCATTATATTTTCTAGTAAAAAGGACTTAAACTTTTTTCTAAAATGATACTAATACATTCTTCTAGAGAAGGAAGAAAGCATTCCTCTTTTTTGCAAGACATAGTTTCGTTATCGTGGTCTACATTTCTAATTTTCATTATAATATTTTAATAATAAATTACTTTGTCCAATTCTGCACAATCCTAATTAAGAACAGATTCAACAGGGTTTTCCAATGGATACAAAAGTAATACCAGATTTTTAAAGAGTATAAAACAAATTATGCTGCTTATCTAGTTGCTAAATATTACTTGCTTAACCTCTCCTTCTTTTCAAGAAAATGTACACTTTTAGATAAAATTCCAAATTATATCCATATTAATCTTATGCAGCCTGTGTTTTAAAAAAATAATAATAATAAAGTATATTATAGCTCAAAAGAGGAAGAAACACACTTTCAACTTTCATCTAGGTTAAAACAATTGGAGGGACATTTGTGGTAGGAACCCTAGTGTATAGTGGGTTAAGCATTTGGGCTGCTAGCAGCAAGGTCAGCAGTTTGAAGCCACCAGCCATTGCAGGGGAAAAGGTAAGGCTGTCTGCTTTTGCTTCCATAAAGATTTATAGGCTCAAACACCCTAGGGAGCAATTCTATTGTCTTACAGGGTGGCTGAGAGTCAGAATTGACTCAAAAGCAGTGGGTTTGGTTTTTTGGGTTATAAACATAACATTGTGATTAAGTGCCATCGAGTCGGTTCTGACTCATAGCAACACTGTAGGAGGTTTCTTAGGAGTGGCTAGTGGTTGACTTTGCAGTTAGCAGTCCAGTGCTTACCCTACAGAGCCACACCAGGATGCCAAAATGTAACACAGGGTGGTTCATAAGAAACAGATCCCACAATATCTAATTTAAACTATACTGGAGCTTTTAAAAATACTTCCTTTGGAAAGACAAAAGTACAGGGAATTAAAATGATCACAAAAGAGTTAATAATAATGGACTTAAAAAAAAACCTCACAGTTTAGGAAATCCTACAAGGTATACTTCCTAAAAGCATCCTCAATGTATGTTTGTTGTTTTCTGTAACTTTTAGATGTCACTAAACAGCAATCAGTCTATGAAGTTTTGAAGGGTTTTCAATATAAGAACTTTTACCAGGAATCAACAAGATGATAATGGCATAGCACCATTACAATAGTTAAGTTGCTTTTATTGTAGTGTTGTTATGAATGGAATTGAAGATTCTCCTAGTTAATGAGTCTAGCTAACTAGTTATTTGACTATCTATTAAGTGTCAATGTTAGAAAATTACTCTGTGTCCAGCAGGGAGCAGTATTACAACATTCATAAGGCTTGACTTGAGCATGAAACTGACAAGAAAAAAAGAAGGAAACATATCCCACTTACCATAGGTCTGTTCTACAGCACATTCAATTTCTAAAGTAGTTGTAAGGCTTCTAGAAAAAAATCCCTCGAGCAAATCTCAAAGCATATGTGGGAGATCCATGGCCTGAGGACACCTAAAGCAGGAAATCAAAACTGTTTATGAAGTCTTCTCTCACACATGATGAGTTGAATTAGTATATAAAATGACTAAATGCCTCTTAGTTGTAAGGATCACCTTCCTCTTACTGGATCAATGGAATTTCAAGTTCAGATATTCAATGACACTTTGAATAAAATGATTTTTAAAAATATTAAAGTTATTTTATTCACCAGTGAATTGAAGTAGAAGAGGAAATTAATTGGGACAGGTGGTAAGTTATAAGATACTACCTTACCTAGAGAGAACTATGGTCGATGAGGAAGTAGTAGTTAATAAGTCACTCATATCCACTTCAAATATATCAAACTCATCTACAAAATTTGCAGGCAATATTGAAGTTATAATTTATTCACTTCTGTAGGGTCGCTATGGGTTGGAACTGACTAAATGACACTTAACAACAGGTCAGAATGCATATCTGAGGTTAATTATGAGACTCAAAAGTACCTGGAAAGTAGTTTGTAATACTGGTAAGGTAGATGTGTCAGATATTTTGTGACTATGAGAAATGTACATAATATTGTAGAAAAACTCTTTGACTAGTTATAAAAAAGATGCTTAACAGTATACTCAATACTGCCTCAAATGTCAAAATCTGCTTCATATTCAAATATAGTAACATTTAATCAGTTCTTATGAATGAGGAAAAAAAATGTTTTTTCTTCATTTTTATTTGAAATGTTTAGTTTGCTTTGTATTTACTTGCATGCAACACTTCAGTGTCTACAATGAAAGTCAAATTTCTGCTATCAA
>NW_006408590.1:6869680-6871337 GCF_000296735.1 Chrysochloris asiatica
CCAATGCAATACTTTCCTTGGATTTCTTGCCTGCTGCATCCATGGACACTAGTTCAGGTAGAATTAAATTGTTGATGACTTCAACTTTCTCTCCATTAAACATATGCTGTTTATAAGTCTAGTTGGTAAGATTTTTAATTTATTAATGTTCAGGAATATTCCATATTGAAGGTTGTAGATTTATAACCTGCATAAGTAAGTGACTCAAGCCCTCTTCACCTAACAGCAAGATTGTATCACCTGCATATCACTGGTTGTTAATGAGTCTTCCTTTGATCCTGATGCTACATTCTTCTTCACACAGTCCAGCTTCTCAGATTATTTACTTAGGAAATGGACTGAATTAGTTGTGTTAAATGATACAACCATTGATGCACACCTTTCCTGACTTTAAATCACGAACTATCCCCTTATTCTATTAAAATTACTGCCTCTTGGTCTCTGTATAAGTTCCACATAAGCACAATAAAATGTTCTAAATTCCCTTTCTTCACAATGTCATCCATAGTTTGTTATGATCCAGAGCTTAATGTCTGCACAGTCAATAAAACCCAAATAAACATCTTTCTAGATTCTCTGCTTTCAACCAATATCCATATAACATCAGCAATAAGTTCCCTCAATCCACATCCTATTCTAAAGCCAGCTTGAATTTCTGGCAGTTTCCTGCCAATATAGTGTTGCAACAATTTTTGAGTTACCTTAAGCAAAATATACTTGCATGTGGTCTTAAATACATTGTTTGATAATTTCTGTATTTCAGTGGATTAACTTTCTTTGGAATGTGCATATATACATGGATCTCTTTTAGTCAGTTGGCCCGGTGGCTGTCTTCCAAATTTCTTGGCAAAAATAAGTGAGAACTTGCCCTGTTGCACTTGTGTGCTAATGCATCTTAACCAGTGTTCTATCAACTCTTGGAGCTTTGTTTTTCACTGTCTTCATTGGAAAATGGATTTCTTCCTCCAGTAGCATCAGTTCTTGATCATATACTACCTCTTGTTATGGATGAATGTTGACCAGTTCTCTTTGGTACAATGACTGTATATTTCATCTTCATTTGATGCTTCCTGTGTTGTTCAGTATTTTCCCCATAGAATCTTTCACTACTGCAACTTGAGACTTGAGTTTTTATTTCAGTTCTTTCACCGTGAGAAATGCTGGGCATGTTCTTCCCTTCTGGTATAATGGTTTACTTTGTCTTCTCAATCCACCCTTTCAAATTATCTGTTCAGCTCTTTTACATCACCATTTCTTCCTTTTGTTTGAGCTATTCTACATCCAAGAGCATTTTTCAGAGTCTCTTCTGATATCCACTTTGGTCTTTTCTTTCTTTCCTGTTTTGTTAATGGCCTTTTCTTCTTCATGTATGATGCCTTTGATGACATCCCACAACCTGTCTGGTCTTCAGTCATCACTGTACAAGGTATCCAAAAAAAAATTTTTTTTTAAGATGATTTCTAAATTCAGGGGGAGCATATGAGTCAGTGTTCAGATTCAAAATGGCCAATACCAGTCCACTACAGTTAACTAATGCCTAAGATATCAATGTTTATATGATCCATTTCATTTTTGACAACTTCCAATTTTCCCGGTTTCAAATTTCGTATATTTGAAGACCACATGGTTTACTATGCTGGAAATGACAAATTGAAGA
>NW_006408590.1:6874797-6876203 GCF_000296735.1 Chrysochloris asiatica
GCCGCTGGATCTCCCCTCCTCGTGAACCAAACACTCGTGAACATCATAACTATGTCGAGGCAGGACCCCGACAACCCTTGTTGAGAATCAACTGACCAGAAATACATTAGTTTCTTTGTAGTCTCTCCATTCTATTCTATTGTTGTTAGGTGCCATTGAGTCGGTACTGACTCATAGTGACCTTATACACAGCAGAACAAAACACTGTGCGATCCTGGGCCAACCTCACTATTTTTGCCACGCTTGAGCCCATTGATGCTTTCCCTTTGCCAATCCATCTCGCTGGGGGTCTTCCTCTTTTTCTCTGACCCTCCACCTTACCAAACATGAAATTCTTCTCCAGACAATATGTCCAAAATATGAGATGAAGTTTGGCCATCTTGGCTTCCAAGGAGTACTCTGGCTGCACTTCTTCCAACACAGATCTATTGATTCTTTTGGCAGCTAATGGCACTTTTAATATCATCCTCCAACATCATAACTTAAATGAATCAATTCTACAGTCTTCCTGATTCACTGTCCAGCTTTCACATGCATATGAGGTTATTGAAAATACCAATTTTACATAGGTATTTTATTCAATAGGTATTTTACTAGACCACCATTATACTAGTACCAGTTTTCATTACTATAGCTTTATATAACTTTTCGACATAGTTGTTAGTCTCTCTACTTCTTTTTTTTTTTTTTTCCCCATGATTGTTTTGGTTATTTAGGGTTCCTTGCAATTTAATATGAATCTGATGATTTGACTTTTCTATTTCTATAAACCAGGCTGTTGGGATTGTATTAGGATAGGCGCTGAAGCTGAAGATCACTTCTGGTAGTATCGATGTCTTAATAGAATTAAGTCTTCCAGTACATGAACATGGGCTAGCTTTCTATTTATTTAGTTCATCATTTTCTTTCAGCAATGTTTTATAGCTTTAAGTGTACCAATCTTTCAGCTCCCTAAACTTATTCTTAGGCATTTCATTCTTTTAGGTGCTACTATAAATAGAACCATTTTCATAATTTTTCAGACTGCTGCTTATTGATAGTGTATAGAAAAACAGCTGGTTTTGCAGGGTGGTCTTATTCTATGATTTTGTTGAATTTATTTATTAGCTCTAGTAGTTTTCTTGTGGCTTCTTTGAGATTTTCTAAATGTATGATCATATTAGTTTTACTTCTTCCTTTCTGATTTGAACGCCTTTTGTTTCTTTTTCTTTGACTAACTGCTTTGGCTAAAACGTCCATTAAAATGTTGATTGTTGTTGTTGTTATGTGCCATCGAGTCGGTTCCGACCCATAGCGACCCTGTATAGAGTTTCCGAGGGTGTAAATCTTTACGGGAGTAGAAAGCCTCATCTTTCTCCCGCGGAGCGGCTGGTAGTTTCGAACCGCTGACCTTAAGGTTCGCAGCC
>NW_006408590.1:6876303-6883189 GCF_000296735.1 Chrysochloris asiatica
AACCACTACGCAGTGGTTAAAGTGGGCATCTTTGACTTGTTCTTAGGAGAAAGCTTTCTGTCTTTTACAGTTGAGTATGATGTCACTGTGAGTTTTTTCATAAATGCCCTTTGTCATGATAAGGAATTTCCCTTCTAATCCTAGTTTTCTGAGTATTTTTATCATGAATGTTTATTGTAATTTGCCAAATGCCTTTTCCACATCGCATCAGTTGAGATAACCATATGGTTTTTTACTGTCATTCTATTAATGTGGTGTATTACACTTATTGTCTTATGTTGAACCATACTTACATGCCTGAGATAAACCCCACTTAGCCATGGTGCATAATCCTTTTACTATACTATTGTATTCAGTTTGCTATTACTTTGTTGAAGATTTTTGTATCTATAATTTCACAGAGTTATTGGTCTGTAGTTTTCTTTCCCTGTGATGGCTTTAACTGGCTTTGGTAACAGAGTAACACTGGCCTGACAGACAGTGTTAGGAAATGTTCCCTTTTCTACTTGTAGAAAGAATTTGAAAAAAAAAAAGTGTTAATTTTTCCTAAAGCATTTGGTAGTTTTCCTCAGTAAAGCCATTTGATCCTGGGCTTTTGTTTGTTGAGGGTTTTTAGTTACTAACACAATTTCTTCATTTGTTATAGATCTGGTGAGATTTTCTATTTCTTCTTGAGCCAACTTAGTTAGGTAGTTTGTTTTTAAAATAATTCTACCATTCAATCTGGATTATTTAGTTTGTTGGAATTAAACTTTTTATAATAATCTCTTACAATCATTTTTACTTCTATAGCATTGGTAGTAATATTTCTAGTTTCATTTCTGATTCTAATTATTTGTGTCTTCTTTCCTTGTCAGTACAGCTAAAGATTGGTCAACTTTATTGATCTTTTCAAATCTTAGATTATTTGAGATCTTTCTTCTTCTTCTTCTTTAGTGTAAGCATTTATAGCTGTCTTTCTCTGAGAATTTTTTTTACTGCATTCCATAAGTTTGGTATGTGTTCTTTCATTTTAAATCGACTCCAGTATTGTCTAATTTCTCTTATGATTAGATTTAGGACTCATAATACTCCTGTATGAACTCACAAACATAACAAAAGAAAACACCTACTTTCCAAACACAGGCCATTCATCTTTCTAGAGAACTTGAAAAATCAGAAACTGAACAATAGAGCAGAATAGATTCTAAAAAGAAATCCAACTAATTTAGGTATGGTATGATTTATTAAAAAGTTGAAAATGCAATATAGCACGGGAAGAATTAGCTTTTCAATAAATAGTGCTAGGTCAGCAGAATATCCATATAAGGAAAAACAGCAGAAACAGCAACAAAAGACACCTTTACTATTACCTCACACCAAAACAAAACAAAAACAAAAAATCAATTACAACAAGTTGAAAAATAAGTGTTTAAAAAAGTAAACAGCATGACATTAAAAAAATATAGAGGTTCTCTTCAGAATCTTAAAGTGGGTAAAACTAGCCATAAAGAGCTAATCATAAATAGAAAAAAGTTGATAACCCGGAACATATTTGTAATATATTAATAATATGCTAAGAAGATATTTGTAATGATTAAAAAGGAACATATTACTACATTTCCATCAAGGAAAAAATGCAAATTTTAAAATGGATATAAGACATGTATAGACAGACCCTTCACAAAAGAGGTTACTCAAATGACCAATCATATGCTCAACTTCATCAATCCAAATGCAAACTACCTCCCCAGAAGGCTACAATTAAAACAAAGAAAATGTGTTGATAAAGATGAACAATAACTGAAATTCAAACACTCCTTAAATTAGTATAAACACTTTGGGGAAATGTTTGGCCTCAAATGGTAAACTAGCCAAATTCCTTTCATCAGTAGACTAGATATTGAACTGTGATATACATTTCATACAATATTACTACATAGCAATAAAAATAAACCATTTGTATGATAAGCATTGGTTGGTGAGCCACAAGGTTAATGGTTCAAACCTACCAGCTGCTCCTCCAAAACCCTATACAGGATCACTATGAGTCAGAAATTACTTAATAGTACTTAACAACAATATACATATTAATAATGACTATTTCACAAACATATATTGAACAAAAACAGTCACACAGAAGAGTACTGTTTGACTACATTTATACAAAGTATAAAAACATATACAACAAATCTGATGTTAGAAGTCAGGACTGAGGTTTACTTTTGTGCCTACAATGACAGGAAAGAGGCGTTATAACTTCCTCCGGGTAAGTATGACCTTGGCATTTATTTCTTCAATCATGTTGCCAGAAAACAGACAAGTTCAGTAATCCTTCACAATATTTTCTGTAATTTGTTACATGCTTCACCTAGATACAAGAATAATATGTACCCTAGGGATCAGAAAACCAAACCATAAAAAAAAAGAAGACAACCTAACCAAAAGGGTACTCCAGGAATCTAGTTGCTTACCACGCCCATTATATGTTTTCTAGTGGTGATGATTGTGGCTGTGTGCCACCAACTCAGTTTCAACACATAACGACAGTGTATAGGGTTTCCGAGGATCGGCTGGTGAGTTTGAACTGCTGAACTTGTGGTTCAAACTGGCCTTGTGATTCAACCGACCTTGCAGTCGAGTGCTTATCCTACAGCGCCACACCAGGGCTCCTGTATAGTTTGTTATTGTTAAGTATGGATGAGTCGATTCCGACTCACAGCAATACTGCACATGGGTTGTAAGGAGTAGCTGGTGGGTTGGCAATCCAGTGCCGATCCTACAGCAATAGATGAGGAATATTAATCTTTACAGGGGTAGAAAGGCTCATCTTTCTTCCACAGAGCAACTGGTAGATTCAAACTGCTGACCCTGCAGTTAGCAGCCCAGCTCCTAATCCACTACACCACCAGGGTTCCTTTTTTGGTCATGGCATGGGATAGATAGTCTCTTTGCATGGCCCTTTGGCTTATTACCTACTTCATACACATATGTATGAATATATATATTCATACATATATATATCACTGCCAGATAATGCACTGGATCGCAAGGTCAGTTTGAAGTGCAAGGTCAGCAGTTCAAACCTACCAGTCAATCCTCAGAAACCCTATAGAGTCACTGTGAGTCAGAATTGACTTGATAGCACTTAATAACATACAGATGTGTGTGTGTTTCTAGTGTAACTTAAATTGGTTTCTGCAGACTTTTCAGTTGTCCCTGAAGACTTCACAAAATTTCAAGTTGTTGGAATTCTTAGGGAAAGGGACCCCCAATATAATCACAAGGGTGGTGATATACATGTTGTTTATGGAGCCTCAGAGTAAGATCTTGTAAGAGACAATTTCATTTGATAGCAAGGTGAAATGGTTTTACTAAGGATGTAATGGGTAAAGTGAGATTTCAAGGCTAAGTAGCAGTTAAATGGTGAGCTTCTAGAGAAATCAAGCAGGGTGAGCGCAGGAGAATGAAGGAATGACAGAGTGCAAAGAATAAAGATGGTTATGTACAATGATGTGGCTGGAGAGGTAGTAAAGGCCAACTATATTCAGGTCCTTGTTAATAAGTTCTGCTTTTCTATGATTAAACTTCTATTCTGAAAAGATCAGGTTGCCTCTTGAATGGAGAGTACACTGCAAAAGAAAATGAGTGCCAGGCCCCTAAAATAAACGTGTTGTTTTAAGTGTCATTGAGTCAGTACCAACCCATAGCAACCCTGTATCAGCTTCCTGAGGAGCTGCTGGTAGTTTTAAACCACTGAACTTGTGGTTAGCAGTTCCGTGCTTATCCTACAGTGCCACACGAGGACTTGAGAGCACCATTAAAAAGTGAAATGCATAGTTCTTAGAGATAGGTTGGATATGGTGGAATGAACCACTAAAGACTAAGTGTAGTGGTGGTGGTGGTGTGCTGTGGAGTCAGTTCTGACTCCATAGCGATGCTGCATAGGGTCTCTGACGCTGTAAATCTTTACAGGAGTAGAAAGCCTTATCTTTCTCCCAAGGACCAGCTGGTAGCTTCAAACTGCTGACCTTCAGGTTAGCAACCCGACTTGTAACCACTACGCTACCAGAGCTCCTTAAAGACTGAGTGTAGTTGCTGAGTGCTGTCGAGTCAGTTCAGACCCATAGTGACCCCATATAGGGCTTCCAAGGAGCTGCTGGTGAGCTTGAACTTGAAGTTCAAACCGACTTTACAGTTCAGCACATTAACCCAGAAGACAACTAATTGTGGTTCTAATGTTTACTGAGATATGAAACACTTGAAGAGGTTTAACATGAGGCCCTCCAAAAAGTTCATGGATAAATGGCTAATGTAAATTGCCACAAATTTTTCGAACATCCCTCATAGGGAACATTATGAGTTTGAGGTCCTACTAAGACATTCAAGAAACAAGTAAAATAACTACCTGGGTTTATGATCCTGGAGCTCAGAGAAGTGATTTGGAATGTAAACATGCTAGTCATTGGTATTTGAATGGTGGAGGTGGCGTTAAGAAAGAACATGAAAACAGAAAATAAGATACTCCACAATTTAAGGCAAAAAAATAGAGAAAGAAACTTATTTTCATTAATACCTTTAACCATTGAGTTAACCCTCTTCCTTTCTAATACAAATCACTCTCCTATGCCTGATTCCATTCCTCTCTCCCTTTAGTCTTTTTCTTTTAAATTATCTAGAATCTTTTTCCAGTACCTTTTTTTCTCTTTTTCTAACAACAAAACACCTTGGTGTAGTGCTGTAGGATAAACACTGGACTGCAAATTGCGAGGTCAACATTTTAAACCCACCAACTGCTCCTCAGAAACCCTATAGAGGGTCGCTATGAGATGGAACCAAATCAAGGGCACTTAACAAAAACATCTTACCAAAGCAGACAAATGCTTGACCCTTGACACAACAGGGGAAAGACCAAGGGAATGCAACCGAGCAAGGGTAATCACTATAATCAAGGTTACAGCTGGATAACATCAGGTATCAAAACCTCTCACATGGACAAGACAGCAGATTGGGTGGAAGTGCAGTGAGGAGCTCCATCAGCAACAACACAAAATACTGGACCAAGCAGGCCCAGGAGATGGTCCCAGGATCCTGAACCACATATAAAGGAATATTTAGAAAGTTGGAAGGCTTACAGCCAGTGGAATTTGTAGAAGAAGCAAGAAATCCAGGTGCTCAGCTGCTCCCTTAGCAGCCATCTTGGGTGAGACCGAACTGGGGAAGGATCAGAGCAGCCATGGATGCCTGACAGAATCACAGAGATAAAGTAAGAAGAGTGAAAGGGAAGCCCATCTCCTGATCACATCTACTTGGAGGCAATCAGAAAACATAAAAAGTAGCAAAACACACACCCATCTAAATTTTCAGGCCACAGCTAACCACTGAATTTGCCCAAAAACCAGAAACAGATGACATAAAAAGTAGCAAAACACACACCCATCTAAATTTTCAGGCCACAGCTAACCACTGAATTTGCCCAAAAACCAGAAACAGACAAACAAGATAAAGTGACTGAGACAAATGAGCTGGAGGTAGATTTACACTCCATACTGAAATAAGGACAGGCTTTGGAAATGCCTGAGAAGAAATTCAGAAAAATGATTATAAAATGTTTCAAAAACACTTCACAGTGGAGTTGAGAAAAATAAGGAAGAAGTCAAGAAAGTGCTACAGGAACAATCAAATAAAAAAGATACAGCATTGGAAACAATTAAAAACCTACAGAAAAGAGATTCAAATGATTAATAAGAGAATATCAGAAATGGACAATACACTGAAAGGGCAAAGGAGTAGAATTGAAGAGATGGAAACCAGAACTAGTGAGCTGGAAGATAAATCTCTCAATACCACTAAGATAGAAGAACAAACAGAAAAAAAGGAGTAAAAAATCTTACAAAGGTCTAATATTCATGTTGGATATGGAGAACATGAAGAGGAATAACTTAAGAATTATCGGCATTCCAGAACAGGAAGAATCACACAAATCCACAGAAGAGATAGTTGAAGAACTTCTGGAAGAAAAATTCCCTAACATCCTGAAAAGCGAACAGATAAGGATCCAAGAAACTCAACGAACCCCAGGAAGAACAGACCTTAAAAGAAAAACACCAAGACATATAATAATCAAGCTCTCCAAAATCAAAGATAAGGACAGAATTCTTAAGGCAGCTAGGGAAAAGAGAAGGGTAACATACAAAGGCAGTAAATCAGACTAAGCTCGGATTTCTCAACAGAAACCATGCAGGCAAGAAGAAAATGGGAGACATATATAAAACCCTGAAAGAAAAAAACTGCCAACAAAAATCCTCTACCCAGCAAAGCTGTCAACAAATACAAAGATATATTCAAAACATTCCAGGATAAACAGGAACTAAGGGATTTTGCCAAAACTAACCCTGTGATGAAAAACATCCTCAAGGGGGTTCTGCAGACAGAGAACCAACAAGAACAGACAACAACCAGAGTTTGATGTATGTGGCAGCATCACCCTGAACTCAATCGACAAATGGAAGAGTCGAGACCAGAATAAAATGATAAAAAAGGAGGATCTGGGATTAAGTCTATGGCCAAAACAATTACAGTGTGAAAGAAGTGGAACACAGAGGAACAGAGATCTAGGTGGTGGGAAGGTCAGGTAAATTACAGGATAAAATAGAATGTCTTAAATGGAGGGAAAAGTTAAAGGAATATAAGGTAACCACAACAGTGGGGTTCAGGTGGGGGAGTTCGGGGGAGGTGGAAGGAGGCAATGGTAGAGGCACAGGGTAAAGGCAGACACAGCATAGTTCAGGTATTGGGGAGGGCAATTCAAGAAGATGTCAGCTTGAGGACTAAGGTGCGCCTGACCCAAGCCATGGTATTTTCAATAACCTCATATGGATGCAAAAGCTGGACAGTGAATAAGGAA
>NW_006408590.1:6884984-6886482 GCF_000296735.1 Chrysochloris asiatica
CTGAGGACTCCAGATTCATGAAAAGACAGGGACTAAGAGATGGTGGCCATGAGAAAGACTTGCAGAATGTGCCCTTTGGTGGTATAAATTATTATATATGCCTGATGACTGTATGTTGGTGTGTTCTCAGGTAATCACCACCTATTTCCTGATGGATGTTGAGTAGACCAGAAGTCTGAATGCAATTAATTCACTGTTCACTGCGCAATATAATTTAGGGCAGGTTCACCTTCCTCCAGAAGTTAACTGAAAGGTCAGTGGTTCATACGTACGAGTTGTTTCTTGGAAACCCTATACAGGGTCACAAAATAAGAAGAAACAACTGCAAATATCCATATATAATCAGGACATGGATAGATGAAGTATGAATCTCAGAAAATTCAAAGTTCTCAAAAATAAAATGGAAAGCATAAACATTGATATCCTAGCCATTAGTGAGCTAAAAAGGATTGGTATCAGCCATTGTGAATCTGACAATAACATGGTTTACTATGCTGGAAATTTACAATTGAAGAGGAATGGTGTCACATTTATCATAAAAAAAAAAAATTCAAGATCATCTTGAAGTAACATGCTATTTATGATATGATAATATCATAAGGTGTGGCGCTGTGGGTTAATGCACCAGACTGTAAAGATGTTTGAACTGCAAGGCTGGCAGTTCAAGCTCACCTGCTGCTCCTTGGAAACCCCTATACAGGGTCGCTATGGGTCAGAATCGACTTGATGGCACTCAACAACAACAACAACAAGGTAGGCAAGGCAATACCACTATTATTCAAATTTAACAAAAAACACTAAACTCAGTAGTGATGAAACTGCATAATTCTACAAACTTCTTCAGTTTGAAATGGATCAAACATGCAATCAAGATGTATTGATAATTACTGGTCATTGGAAACAAAGTGGAAGGATCAGTAGTTGGAAAACACGGCCTTGGTGATAGAAACAATGCTGAAAATTGCATGACAGAATTTTTCAAGATTTCTTCATTGCAAATGATTTTTTTTTAAACCACATAAAAGACAAATATATGTATGGATATCACCAGATTGAAAACACAGAAATCAAACTGAGTACATCTGTAGAAAGAGACACATCATTAGTCAAAACAAGGTAAGGGCCAGACTGGGGAACAGATCATCAATTGTTCAGATGCAGGTTCATGCTGAAGCTGAGAATGAAACAAGTCTATGAGAGCCAAATATGACCTTGAACATATCCCACCAGGATTTCCAGATCATGTCAAGAACAAATATGATTAGTTACATGGTAATGACAGAAACCCAAAGAGTTGTGGTCTGACATCAAAGAACATCACACAGGAAGAAAACAAAAGTTCATTCAGAAGACAATAAAGAAGGAAAAGACCAAAATAAATGTCAGAAGAGACTCTGACACTTGCTTTCCAGCATAGAGATGCTAAAGCAAATGGAAGAAACGAGGAGGCAGAAGAACTCAACAGAAAATTTCAAAAGGCAGCTCAAGAATACAAAGT
>NW_006408590.1:6890042-6891581 GCF_000296735.1 Chrysochloris asiatica
AAATCAAACGATGTATTGCATTAAGCAAATCTGCTGCAAAAGAACTTTTTAATGTGTCAAAAAACAAAGATGTCAGCTTGAGGACTAAGGTGTGCCTGACCCAAGCCATGTTATCTTCAATAACCTGATATGCATGTAAAAGCTGGACAGTGAATAAGGAAGACCGTAGAATTGATGCTTTTGAGTTACGGTGTTGGAGGAGAATATTGAAAGTGACATGGGCTGCCAAAAGAACCAATAGATCTGTGTTGGCAGAAGTGAAGCTACAGTGCTCCTTGGAGGCCAGGATGGCCAAACTTCATGTCTCATACTTCAGACATATTGTCAGGAGGAACCACTTCATGGAGAAGGATATCATGTTTGGTAGGGTAGACGGTCAGAGAAAAAGAGGAAGACCCCAGTGAGATGGATTGGCAAAGTGGCAGCAGCAATGGGCTCGAGCGTGGTAATGATAGTGAGTTTGGCCCAGGATCGGGCAGTGTTTCGTTCTGATGTGCACAGAATCACTATGAGTCGGTACCGACTTGATGGTACCTAACAACAACAACATAATGTAAAGAAAACAAAAATCGTCACTATTGGACCAATAAAAATTTTATAAAAAGAGAAAAGATTGATGTTGTCAAAGACTTCATTTTGCTTGGATCCACTATCAGCATTCATGGAAGCAACAGTCAAGAAATCAACTGACTTACTTCATTAAGCAAATTTGCTGCACAAAACTTCCTTAAAGTGTTCAGGGACAAAGGTGCTAGTTTGAGGACTAAGGTCCATCTGACCCAAACCACAGTATTTTCAACAGCCTCATATGCATGTAAAAGTTGCACAATGTATAAAAGACCTGAAAAGACCTGAGTTATGGTGTTTGAGAAGTGTTAATAGTAGTACACCCAGAATGCTCCTTAGAAGCCATGATGGCCAGAATTTGTCTCTCATACTTCAGACATAGTATCATAAGGGGCCAGTCTCTGGAATAGGACATCATGTTTGGTAGGCTGGAGAGTCAGTGAATAAAAGACAGACCCCCAACCAGATGTCATGGCACAGTGGCAGCAGAAGAGTCAAAAGTAGCAAAGTGTCGAAACTGACTCGATAGCACTTAACAACAACAAACCTTACTTAAAGCTTTCCAGCAAATATACTGATATATAGAAAAGCTGGGATTCCTGCTCCCTCAAGGTTGCTGTGAATCAGTACTCAAAGGCATTCACTATTGATGTTCAGTGCATTAAAAAAATGATCATTTGTTGTTGCTATTAAGTGCCATTATGACCCCATATATATGGTTTCCAAAGAGCATCTTGTGGGTTTAAACCACCCATCTTTTGGTTTGCAGTCCAGTGCTTATCCTACAGCACTACACCAGGACTCCTAAAATTATCACATGACACTGTAAAATTCAATAATTAATGTAGCCGTGCAGGCATAATTTGGAAGATCTTTTGACATTTAGACATTTGCTAACCATGAATGACTTTAAAAACAAGTCACCACCACTCACAGTTCAGTTTTGAGAAATTTTCGAAATCAAAGACACTG
>NW_006408590.1:6891712-6923704 GCF_000296735.1 Chrysochloris asiatica
AGAAAGTGCATGCATATCTCAAGTTGTTGAGTGCTGTTTATTTTTTGTAATCATTTTTTTGGGGGGAGGAAACTAAGGTATTTTTTGTTATTTGCAGCTGTTTTAGCAGCAAAGGACAATTAAACGTGTGAACAAAGTTGTCAGATTAACACTTGTCATTCACACTGCTTACAGGAAAAGTGCTCCACAACTTCCAGCAGCCCTAATTAAAATGAAGGAAATCTTCTCAGAGGGACTTGTCAAAGAAGCACGTTTTGTCACTGCTGTCTCAAACAGAGGAAAACCAAATTATTTGAAAGCTCAACATTTTCAACACCATGGTCTAAATCCACCCACTTAGAATAACAGCCCAGACTCTCAACAAACAAATCATTAACAATTCCAATTGCTTCGATGTAATACGGCCATTCAGAAAAGGATTGCCTGGAGAAGGTGAGTTTAATTTCTTTTAGAAACCAGAAAAGACAGGTGCAGGGAACATTAGTTTTCCTTTCTTTACTATCCAGCGGAGGAAGAGGCAGGTTGCTATATCAACCCTGAACCTTACCATTCCCCCATCGTCTTCTTTAACTGAACGTGAATGAAGACACTCAAGAATGATATTACCCACCTCTGGCCCCAAAGAACCCGGAACGACCCTCACCCAGGACTCAGGTGGGCCTTTCTCACCTGGGCCGCGTAGAAGTCGGCCAGTCCTTAAGCAGAGCGCACTTTTCAGCAACGCGCCTTGTGATTGGTTAAATCGGATGTGAAGTTTCAATCCTATTGGTTACTGGAGCCACTGCAGCGTCAAGGAGGCGGGAGTTTGAGGCTGTTTCTGACAGGCCAGCAGCTGTATTCCCAGAGTTTCTATTGGGTCAACTCGGGAAGGTACAAGATGGCGGCCTTGGCAAGCTGTGGCACCGGTGCCGGGAGTACTGGGTCTGTGGCGTCTACGGCGAGCAAGAACGTCACCAGTTTCCAGAGGAAGGGTACTAGAGCCGGCGGGACCGTTAGCGGTGGCTCTCGTCTGATGTCTATCGCTGGCACACGACCGTCGGTCCGGAATGGGCAGCTGCTGGTATCAACCGGGCTTCCAGCCCTGGACCAGCTCTTAGGTCGGTTCAGAACGGAGATACAGGTTCAAGAGGGGAAACCCCACATTCCTTTTGACCCGTCAGCTTCCGACCTGTAAAGGGATTTGATATTGATGGAGGGGCGGAAGGGTAGCGTGGAAACTTCAAACTTGTCTTAGTGGCCAGACTCGCACTCTCGTTCTCTGTCTGTCGTTCTCTTTGCAGATAACTGCGGAGTTTCTGCTTTCTTTTATCCTGAAATGCTTCATAGTCAAGGGAATGACTGAATGTGTAGGGACGATTTAGTCTTCGTCTAGTATCCTCTCCCTATTCTGATCTGTGGGCACACACTTCTACCATATCCCTGGAGTTCAGGGCTTGAACCAACCTAATAAACTTAACATCTGAGAGACATGCATCCATAGAAAATGCTAAAAAAAAAAAAAGAGTAATTTCCTCTTTTTCAGAGCCTGGGCTCATATCTCCATGTTCTGTAGACTTTAAGAGAACGTATGTTGACCCCAAATAGTTAATACCTATTGTCAATATTTAGAGACAGATAACCTATGTCTGCATTGAGTATATGTATTTATGTATTTATTCATTTCCTCCAGTGTATACTTTGCTTCTCCGAATTGATTGCTGCTACATGCTTTTTATCGATAAAAAGAAGTCCAGTTCTAAGGTTTCTTTTTTATACCCTTTGGAATTTTGCATAAAAAGCTTGCTGGAGAATATGCTTGTTTCATAACAGTTTTATTGAAAGACTGGCCAGAATAGATTGGTTAGAACTGAGATCTTTTGTTGATAAATCTTGTAGATCAGTTGATTTCTATCTGGAATGTTGCTTCATTAAAACTGGTATGTATTGTGCATTTCATAACCTTAAAAATGCTTCATAAGTGTCTCTTAAATCTTACGTACTTGCATAAAATATTACAAGTGTCTTTGCTTGTTCTTGTACTTCGTTTGACATTTTCTCTCTAATTTTTTCCGAAATGAGTGCTTTTCAAATGGGCTTAGGGCAGATGAAAGTGACAAGATAACCTATGAGAAACTGTTGCTTTTTGCTTCTCTTCTTCCATGACCCAACAGGACCCTGGGTTTTTTCCTACATAAATTTTACTATTTTTACTTAATTATTTCAAGTGTGTTGTTTTCCAGAGTTGCATGGTACTATAAACAGAAATGATTAAGGATAACTAATCAGCAAATATTTCTTTCACATGTTTTTTTCCTCTTGTCATCATCGTTTTGTGTCATCATGTATTTGACATAAAACTCAGAAGCTATTCCATCTCCTTGATTTTCTTTTTCATTCCAGTGTGGATATGTGATTTCATTTGCTTGATCTTGAAACTTCTCCAAAAAAAGAAAGTACTAGATGACATTTCTGGCATTATATATTCAGTTCCTCATTAGAATAACAAAATGTGCCTAACCCTTTGTTTCTTGGTATTTAGTTGATTTGTATTAAATTCTTGATCGAAAGAAAAATAAGGTGTAGAAAAAAAAGCAAGGGATTAAAAAACATGTAAAATGGAATTACACATTTCAGTACAGAAACAGACTCAGAGATTATGTGACCTAAATAGTCGCAAAGTTAGTGATGGTCTAGGCTGATATTTGGACTCCAAATCAAGTCAAATTTTTGCGACCTCTTTTCAGGAGATTTTAGCCATTTATTGAGCCTAATTCTAGTAGATTTAACTACATTTACACTTCAGGATAAGCACTGGGCGGTAATCTCAAGGTTGGCAGTTCAAACACACCAGCTGCTTCTTGGAAGATTTATACAGGGTCACTGTCAGTCAGAACTGACTCAAAAACACTTCACAACAACAATTGCTCACTTACCGACTATGGTTCTCCAACATTATGCATTTACAACAACAGTAAAAAAAACATTGGACTTTTTTTGCACAATAGCAACATCTTGCAGAAATGAATACAGAGATGTGGGGCAAGAATAATGCTGACTGATGATTAAAGTTATCTCACAACTTAGCAGGGCCATGCTTTTGCAGTTATATAATGCTGAAATTTGACAGCTGTATAATTTGATAGTTACGTAATGATGTAGTTCTCCATTTTATGGTCTGATGTGCTCATTTTCCATTTTTGCATGATGTTGCTTTTCACTTAATGGACTGGTCTTTGTAATCTAACCAGGCCATATTGAGAAAGCATGTAGAAGCAGAACAAAACCCATTGCTGTCAAGGCAATTCGGAGTCACATGACTCCATAGGGCAGACTAGAATTGCAACAGAGGGCTTCTGAGGCTGGAAATCATTATGGACAAAGACTTTCGCATCTCTTCCCCATGGAATGACTGATGTTCAAACCTTTGGCCAACCTTTGAGTTAGCAACTGAGTTCTTTAACCATTGCGACACCCTGGTTCCTAAGTTTAACTAGTGTCTCTTCAACCATTCACCAAAAAGAGAATCCAAAGCATCTTCCTTATGTGTTTGTACAGAGATAAAAATATGAACTATAATTTTTAAATTCAATTTTTCTAGATTTGAGGAACCTCTGGTATTTAAAGACAACAATGACAACAGCAAGTTTATGCTAAAAATTAATGTTCTTTAAGTTGATTGAAATGTGTGTCAGTTGTTGAACATATTGAAGTATTTTGAAGTATATTTTACATGTATGCAGTGTACAGAAGTTGATATGAAAGAGTAAATATGACCAGAAGTATAAGTGGTTGTTAATTTAATGACATTTTTGTATTTTGATTTTCCATTCTGTATAGCTCTGTGAAGCAAACACTTTCCATTTGTTTTTCATTAAAACTATTTGAAAGTGACACAGTTGGCTGTTGATGTGTTGAATATATAAGTACAACAAATTTGTAATGTATTGTGACTAACCTGACCACACTGTAACACATTGTGATGATAGTAGGATGTTATGGTGTCAGAATGATGAGTTGTGTATCTGACATTGTGATTGTTGCATCATGTGATTACTGTGTAATAAGTAAATATCATATTTTCACTGCCCTGTAGTGCAGCAACTTTATACTACTATTTCCATGACATTAAAGAGCGTAGTGATTAGAAGTCCGGCTGCTAATGTCATGGTCAGTAGTTTGAAACTACCAGCAGTTCCATGGTAGAAAGATGAGGCTATCTGCTCCCATAAAGATTTACAGCCTCAGAAACTGTACACATATTCGTTATGAGTAGGAACCTATGCCACAGCACATCACCACCACCACCACACCATGACATCATTGTAATTTTATGTATAGATGCAAACTATATTTGGAAAGTACCATACCGGTTAATTGAATGTTAGTCATGTGATGATATACTAATATTCCCATTGTTTATTCCAAAATGTTTTTTAAATCTGAAAGTTCTTGAAAGTATCATCTTTTAAACCTGAGCTAATCATATTAAATACTTTTGTTCTGACAAAGTTTTGTTGTTAGATTTTGATATAAATTTCCCAAGTTAGCTGATTTGAATTTCTCTAGATCTTAGGTTTCCTAATTCAGATTTTCAACCCTGCCCTTCCAGGACATTTTATTATTTGAAGCCACTATGTAAATAACACAAACCAATATTTTCTAAAAGGAAAGGGACTTGATGAGATAGATAATCCTTTTTCCTTTCGTCTAGGAATTTCCAAAGAAAGATTGTATAGCATATAAAGGAGAGTCAGAATTTCTTTTTTTTTTTTTTTTGAGAAATAAAACGTAGTACCTATTAGGATTGCATGTCTAACCTAAACAAATTATTCTGTATCCTCAACCTTCAAAAAGATATTTGTGGGAAAAGTGAACTCTTGGCCTAACGTCTGTTTCAAAATTTCATTTTGGCAGTCAAATGAATGGCAGATAAGAGTGTGGTATAAAATATTGTCCAGAAATAATACTTTGGAAGGAGCTTGATAGTAGCTGCCATTTTCAACATTTATATAAAAAATAAATGCTGGTGATCTTGTTTTCTTAATCTGTAGTATGGGTTAATGTATGCTGAGTTTGCACTACATATACTTTAGCAATCCTGGCTATGATATTTTTGGAACTGATAGAAGTAGTTGAACAGTTAGGAAAAGGAAGCTTATTCCTTTATATTATTATGCAAAATGATTTCTTATAGTTTTATTTATAGACTCATTATCACTATAGCTTTCTCTATTTGTCCAGTAGTTGGGTTGTTTCATACCTCTCATAGAAGAAAATGTAGACTTGTTATTGAAATAGCTACAAGTTGGTGTGTGGCATCAATGAAGTAGTTAAGGATATTACTGTGAATAGTTTTGATTTTTACATATATTTTCCCCAAAATACTTTTTCTATAATTATAACCAAAATTCATTAGAGATTTGTATTTTGGGGAAGGAGCCCTGGTGGAAGTGTTAGGCTGCTAACTGAAGCTACCAGTTACTCCATGGGAGAAACATGAGACAGTCTACTTCTGTAATGATTTTAGCCTCAGAAACCTGTGGAGCAGTTTTATTCTTACTCCTACATGGAGTGCTGATGTGGTGGTGGTGGGTAAGAACTGGACTGCTAATTACAAGTTCGGTGGTTCAAACCCACGAGCTACTCCTTGGAAACCTGATATGGAGTTTCTATGAGTTGAAGCCAACTCAAAGGCACCTAAGGACAACAACAGAGGATCACTATTAGTCAAAATTGACTTGATGACAAGTGGGTTTGGATGTTGTTTGTTTTTTGGGGGGTATGCAGGGGGCTAAGGAGGAACAAAGTGCTTCATACTGTAAATTATGTTAGAAGGTTTTTGGCAATTAGCTAGATCTTAAATTTTATGAAATCATTTTTGTAAGGTACTGACTTGTTTTTCTTGTTTGAGATAGCAAAGATGTGTGTAAAATCTGAAACTAATATCCTCAACCTTTCAGATTCAGAACATTCTAGTCTTGTATGTAGATAAAATACTGAACTTGTATTTTCAGTAAGCTGGAGATAAATAGAATTCTTAAAGAGATCTACATATAAAACCAATGGTCTCATTTTTTTAATGGTTTAGAAGGTACATTAGTGATTTCTCTAAGTCATGATTAATAGTGAGAAAAGGTGATAAAGTGTTTTTGTTTTTATCATAAAAATAAGTTGATTACTTCATTTCCCCATTTTTTATCTGTAAGACATTTTAGTGGACCATTGGGCAAGGAGATTTCTGTTTTAATTAGAAATCTTATATGAGGTCTGTGTTGCTTTAAAAATTAAATAAAATTACTAATAAATTGCTAAATTTAAAAAATGTATTAAAAGCTAGCTATTGGTAAATATATCATATCAAGTATTGGTTGTTTTGACATTTTTGTTGTTGAGGAGGGTATAGCCACAAAGTCCTTTAAATTACAGTTAGATCCTTTGAACATCAAGCAAGTCAAAATATCTAATAGAAAACTATTTGGTGAAAATGTTTGGTGAACTTTTGTCACAGTAAGATCCGATTGGTTGATATATGTATGAGGGGCGCTTCAAAAAGTTAATGGAGAAATCCCATTATCTTTAATTCTACTTTTCCATGAACTTTTAAAAGCTACCTCATATGTCCATGTCAAATAATTGTACATAATATCCAAGACTATATTTTAAAAACATTGCTACTAGGATTCTAGTTTATACATGCATGGGTTTATTCCAGATAGGATGTGTTGAAACATGTGTCAGTGGACGGCTGCAGACAAATTCTCTCCATAATATGTTTGCCCTAGTGTAACCGACCTTGTGGTTCAAACTGGCCTTGTGGTCTAGTGCTTTATTTTATAGTGCCACCTTAAAACAAAACAAAACAAAACAAAACAAAACAACCACCAAGGTCCAATCAAAACAGTGGCTTCTGAGGCAACCAGTTAAATTTAAGGCTGAAAGGTCAACTCTGGTAATAGTAACTTTTGGGGACTGCCAAGGGGTAATCTTCATAGATTTTCTCAAAAGATGTAGGATAATCATGGGGGCTTATGAAAACATTTAAAAAAAATTTTAAAGGTATTGGTGAGAAAAAGTACAGGAAAGTTACTCTGAGGAATTTTTTCCATCGTGACAATGCACCTACTTTAATGGTACCAAGGGCTGTTTCATGAAAATTCCACTGGGAAAGATTAACCTGTCCACCCTACAACCATGATCTTACCCCTTCAGGTTTCTTTTTGTTCCCCAAACTCAAAGAACAGTTAAAAGGAACTCAGTGTGAATCCCTTGAGACTTGCCATTTTGACATGGTGTCCTGATGTGGTGCTGTGTGTTAATACCTCAGACTGCAAGGTCATTTGAACTGCAAAGTCAGTGGTTCAAGGTCACCAGCTGGTCCGTGGACACCCTATACAGGGTCGCTATGTATCAGAATCGACTTGAAGGCCTAAACAAAAAAAACATGTGAACCAAATAGCACAGAATTCTTTGAGGAAGGCTTAGAGGTGGAAACACCACCTTCAGCAATGTATGAACTTAGATGGAGAATATGTAGAGGAACATTAGTTTCATATTTTGGTATTTTTCTTTAACAAAGGTTTCAATGATTTTATAACAATACTTTTGACTTACCTTTGTGCATTTAATAAAAGCTTGATTTTAAAATGACTAAAGTGGCTTCATCCTATTCCCATGATCAACTTTTAAAATAACCAAACTTTACTGAAGTCCATCTAATTTTGAATCTCATTTATTTACTTTATAGAACCATTAGAAAACAGAAAGAAAACTTAGATTTGTTTGTAAGAGAATTATTGATAATTTACTAGTTTTGCTGTTGTTTAGTGCTATCAAGTCAGTGCTTACTCACAGGGATCCTGTCCAGGGTTTCTGAGGAGTGACTGATGGAATTGAACCAATGACCTTGCAATTAGCAGTCCAGCACTTATCTTAGAACTCCATTGGTAAGAATCATTCAATTTGTTACCATTTTATGCTCTCTTCGGTAATGTGCAAATTTTCAAACAGTTTCTAACATGAGATTAAGAAATATCAGTGGTATGTTTGGTAAATTATCAGGAACAGCTGGTTGTTTGGATCTTTATTACAGGGATACACCTTAGCTGAAGGAGCTCTGGTAGCATAGTGGTTATGAATCGGGCAGGGAACCGCAAGGTCAGCAGTTCGAAACTACTAGCGGTTCCACGGGAGAAAGAAGAGGCGTTCTTCTCCCATAAAGATTTACAGCCTTGGAAACCCTGTACAGAGTCGCTATGAGTCGGAACCAACTCCACGGCACACAGCCACCAGCCACCTTAGCTGAGTCTTATGTTGTTTAACTATTAGCTATTTTATCAATGAGAAGTATTGTTACTAATTATTGTTAAGGTGAGCGCCATTTATCAAATAATGACTTTTTTTTTTTTTTTTTAAGTGATTTACTACAATCAGAAAGCAATTGCTGGAATGGTAAGGGTAATCCTGGGCCAGACGCCTGTGGTAGAGATCCTTACATTTAATTGGGAAACTATTAAGTATGTTTTCATCAAATGTTAGAAATGCTTTATTTCTCTATCTAATTTTTCCACTTGCGACCTCCTATGAATTCCTGATTTGAGGAGACATTTATAGTTAGAAAAGAAACCTTAATTCTTTACATGGGAAATAGGCTAAAGAGATTCTTAAAGTCTCTTCTCTGGAGTTCTGGAATCGTACTGGACTGCAATGTTGATTTGAAATGAAAAATTGGTGACTTCGATGGCACTAAACTGCTGGATCAGACATTGCAGGGTTTCTGTTATGTGCTTATATTAGTTTTTCTCATTATACCAAAAAATCGTTAAAGGTTCATTTTCTCATAAAAGGAGAAGTAGGAATGTAAGTAGTAAGTGTGAAGTAGGAAAGTAAGTAGTGAAAGTAAGTAGTAAGTGAAACTTAAAATGTTCAAAATAGATCAAAAAGTTAGTGGCCTATATGGGGTGCAAAATGTGAAATTAAACATTTAGTATACTCTTGTTCCAAATTAAATCTATTTGTTTTCTGATACTTTATAATTACTATCATCATATACATTTCAGCTTGTGTTAATCTTTTAGTTTTCACAATAGTTTCAGTTATTTATCCTGATACAACTTTAAATACTATTAGGAAGAAATTTTTTAAATGTTAAAATATATGTTCAGTCTCATAACAAACACCCTTGTACATAAATATACGAGAGTGACACCAAAATTAGCCGCACTCTAGTTATATGAAAATGTCCATCCAAGTCCATAGCTGATGACAATGTTGAGCGTACATGTGAAATTATTCTGTCAAATAAATGAGTGATAGTGGATTATATGGCAAACCACTTGCAAATCAGTCATGACTCCACCTATGAAATAATCCTCGCAAGACTGGGGTTTCAAAGAGTTTGTGCAAGATGGATACTGAAACAACTCACAGAAGAGCATAAAAAGAAGCCTTTGGACACCTGCAAACAAAATTTGGATGGATACTCAAAGGAAGATAAAAGTTTCTTTAAAAAAAAAAAATATTATTGAAGAGGTGACAGATGCCTACGAGCCTGAGAGTAAATGACAGAGTATAGAATGGGAAACATCCTCAATCGCTGAACAAAAATAAGTTCAAAAGTCAACCATCAGCTGGAAAATTGATGGTTATAGTTTTCTGGGATCCTCAAGGGCCAGTATTGGAACACTGAAACCTAACCTTCAAATTAAATGCAGAGGACTGCTATCTGAGGACGTTGTGATTTTGTAAGATAAGCCACGTCCCTACATCCCCACATCTCTGCCCACACTGTTGACACTGAACAAAAACTTCGTTTTGAGGTGTTAAAGCATCCTCCCTATAACCCTGATATTACTTGGTTGGACTTTCACTGTTTGGTCCCCTGAAAGCAGCCCAATGAGGACAAAGATTCATCTCTGATAACGAAATGAAAATAGTGGTGTTATGCATGGCTTACAGCTCAGCCTAAAACATTTTTAGCAAGGAAATATGAAAGCTTGTTGACAGATGGACAAAATGTATTGAAAAGCAAGGAGATTATATCAAGAAATGATGTATTTTTTTTTCTCTAAAAATTAACTAAAAAATTCTGCAGCCAGAGTGTGGATAATTTTTGACTCACACTTGTATGTACATTTTCTTTTTATTTTCTCCAGTGATTTCAAACATTTTACATGTTGTCATAGAATTGATTTCAAGCATTGCTGTAATTGGCGTGAAACATGTTGCATGATATTCTATGCATGTTGTCAAATTGTTCTTATTTCTTAAAATAAATTATAGTTATGTTTGCTTTTTTCAGGGCCAAAATAATCATTGTCAAAGAAATATTTTAAACTAAATTTTCCATATAATATCTGCCTTTATAAAACTTTTTGAGGAAAAGATTTTTATTGGTATTCTAAATGTTTCTTTCAATTTGTGCACAGTGAAGGAAAATTAAATCTGGTGAATTTTTTTTGAGTTGTCCAGTAATTTTCAGTAATTAAATTCTTTGATATATATTGAAAATTGTAAATGCAATTATTGATAGTAATTGTAAAAACAATGTTTTATAAATGAGATTCTAAACAAAATATCATTAGTCCATTATCTCTTCTTTTTACTGTGGTTCTAGTTTCTAACCACTTGATTTTCTGTTGAAGCATAATTCACTATTTGAGTTATGGAGGAGCTCTGGTCGCTGTAGAATGAGCACTGGACTGCTAACCACAAGGTCAGTAGTTCAAGCCCACCAGCAGCTCTGTGGAAGACAGATGAGGCTTTCTGTTCCTGTAAAGCTATCTAGCTTTGAAAACTATACAGGGGCACAACTCTGAGTGGGAATCAACTCAATGACTGAGCGTTTGAATTGAGGTATATATTCATGACCAGTCATACATGTAAAAGAACATGTGGCGATAATACCGGGGGGAGACACATTGAAAAAAGGACATTAAAAATGTCCTTTCTTTGAAATGGCAAAATTATTGTTAATTTAAAATTTTAAATAGATTTGGATATGAATTTTTAGAGTATTCAGTCTATGTATATAATTTACAATGAAAAGAATTCATTTTAATGATCAGTTTCCTCCAGTACTTATTAAATTTGTAGGTAAATATTAAAGTGGAATATCTATCATAAGTTTTCTTTGTTGTACTGCTGTAGCAGTTAAGTTACTGTGTACATTTTAGGTCTTAGCTGTTAAGTCAGTTCATTAATAAATGCTAAATAGATTATTAAATCTTAGCCACAGTTATGTTGAATGTGGCATGGTCTTATCATATGAGAAAAGAGGATAGTGCAGCATGTTATAAAAGTAATTGTAATGTGTAGTGTGTAATCACATATAGTATATAATTATTTCATAATAGCACCTAGAACAAAGTATTACAAAATAATTAAAATGTTGTTCCCAACTATAGTTTTAAAATTATTGTAGTACCTGTTCTTAATAAAGCCTAACTTTCACACTAAATGTAATGTGAAAGGGTAGATTAATTTTCTTGTTTTGTTTCATTTCCAGGTGGAGGATTAGCTGTTGGAACAGTTCTACTAATTGGTTAGTATAGAATATATACCCTGCTTATCCTGATCACAGATTTTTCTTGTGCATCATGACTTTATGGGTTTGGCATTCTGAAATTAAATATTACAAACTATTAATTCTTTTAAAATTTAAGATAAATTAAATGAAAGGCAATTGCCTAAACTAAACAATATTTAAGTTCAAATATTGATATAAATTTTAAATAAATTGGGCTAACATCTCTGGAAATCTAATTCATATAATTTAAAAATTGTTAGCAGTGCCTTATGCTCTATTTCTTTTCTAAAAGGCTAAAATAAATTCCAGTAGATTTTAAAAAAAGAATTTCACTATTAGTGAATTATTAGTGATTAATTTGAAAACTTATAAGTGACTGCAAATTCACATTTTATCATTACTGCCTTCTTTAAGAAAAGTAAACTGATAAATCATTTTTTATTCATCTTTAAAGTGAGAAGAGTTTATATATGTACATAGTCTTATTTGTATTATTTTTGTGGTATAGATTGTAGATTCTTCAAGTGGAATTTAGTTTTAGTAGTCACATTATTAAGCCTCACATCTGGTGACAAATCAATATTACATAATCATTGGGAAATAGATATTTGAATGCAGACTTTCTAGTTAAGAAAGCAATTCATTGCTTTTGAAAAAAACTAGAATTTATTAGAAAATTGTTTGTATTTGTTGGGCTGCTAATCTCAAGGTCAAGCAGTTGGAAACTACCAGCTGTTCTATAGCAGAAAGATGAGGCTTTCTGCTTCTATAAAGATTTACAGCTTCAGAAACCCTATGCAGAGTCACTATGAGTCGGAACCAACTCCACGGCATACCACCACCACCTGTAACTTATATGTTTTTTCCAGTTTTGTACTGTAATATGTGCTAGAAGAAATTTATCTACTGTTTCACATAAAAAATCCACTGCCCTTGAGTCTATTCTGACCCACTGCAATAATATAGGACATAGTAGAACTACCTTGGTTTGTTGGTTGGTTAAGACATGAAAATAAGAATCTTATTACCATCTCCTTTTACCAGACCCATCTAGACAAGATGAAAACTATTCATTGGGGTTCTGTCTTCCCCCACACACTCTGAAACTAAACTCCCTCTTGAAAACTTGTAAGCCAGGCACTTTGTGCCTTTATACCCTCCCTCCCCCCCCCCCCCCACTCCTCACCCCCCACTTTAGGTAGCCAAAGCCTTTGTTGCCTGTCCATATCAACCCTGTATATAGAGGAGATAGGTTTGATCCTTGATGTGGAGAATCCTTCCCTCTTGGTTGGTATTTTGAGCTACTACATCCATAAGTATAGGTCAAGTTCATCAAATTGTAGCAATTTACATTTGCTTCCTTTATCAGATTTCTTTATCTTCCTCTAGTCGAATACTGAGCATCAAGCCATCAAAGCTAGGTCAAATGAGTACTAGCTGCAAGTTTGGGCATTCTTGTGCATTTCCCCTCACTTCATATCAGCTGGCTGCTTCACTCTCAGCTCTAGCCTTCCATGGCTTAGAAGTCCCCAGGTCTCACCACACTTCAGACCAACCAGCCCTTCCTCTTCTGTCTCTCATCTCCAGGTTGACAGGAGTGTATGGAACGTGTTTGAACTCAGCCCATTTCTTCATTGCTGCTTTCCCCCCACTTCCACTCACCAGTAGACCAACATGATCGCCAGCAAGCTTACATGTCTGCTTATGTGTTCCCTTTGAGTTTTAGTCTTGGAGTAGGGGTTGTCTGAAGAAGGGACTTGATTGCTTACGTTGATGGCTTCCCAGCAAACAACTTGGCTTGTACTTGTAGTAACCAATCACACTACCATTTAAAAATTTTTTTCCTACTGGTCTCTCTTTCAAGAAGTATCTTCTGAACCTCTAGCTGTTATAGGCTGATTTGCATGTCTTTTCAAGTGGGAATGTCCCACCTCAGAAGGTTCTGTATGAGGCTCAGGATTCCACCTAAAGTCCTATACTACAAAGTCTCTGCAAGAAGCCTATTTCACTGGGCAAGTTTCTAGAATCCCTTTTAGGTATTCCAATCAGTTATAGTCTGAAGACAGGTTTACATTGATTTGTTCTTATAAATTCTGTTTCTTTGTTGATATTACCTTTCTGTTTACTCGCTGAAACCATATTTCCCTTTAGTACTTTGAATACATTTTCTTCTAATTTTTAAAAACTATATTTGAAAGACACTTGTCATGATATGTAAAAATGTGAAGTTTGTGGCATTTTGGTGACAGTTTACATAGTAAATTAGATTTCCATTTAATAACTTTTACACATATCGACCAAAGAAATTGATTACATTTTTGCAGTGTATTTGTTGGTGGTGGGAAGTGCCATTGAGTCAATTCCAACTCATAGTGACCCAGTCAGTATAGGATTTCACGGAGCTGCTGGTGGGTTTGAACTGCTGATTTTGCTTATCCTGCAGCACCACACCAGGATAGCATCCTCATCATTTCCATTATGGTTGTTTCATCTTCAGCAATACAGTTCCCATGCTCCCCTGCCTGCTCATTTTTACTGTACTGTTAATATTGACCATTTGATTTCATATGGGTGCTATTTTAAAGGACCGTGGTACTCACTTGTGATACTTTTTATTTTATGAAACAGTCCATTGTTTAATTGAGTGATGACCTTCAGTAGTTCTTTTAATGTTTTTAAAAAAAAACACATCTATAATTAATTGCTGCTTTGAAGACTACTCCTACTAGATCCAATTTCTGGGACCATTTGAAGTCACTCTCTGACCATATTGGGGTCTGTGGTGTGGGCTATAGGATAAGCACTGGACTTCAAGGCTGGCAGTTCAAATCCACCAGCCACTCCTTGGAAACCCTATACAAGGTTGCTATGAGTGGACACCAATTCGACAGCACTAAACAACAAACAACTGCAATTATGTAGTTTAGTAGATACTCAAATATTTGGACAGAATTTATATCCAGATATGAGGCTCTTTCTTTTTGTAGTTCTCAACTAATTTCTGTCCTCATAGACACCTCCGCTGAATAAGTCTTCAGTTGCAAAACTTCAGGTTGTTCTCAGATTGGGAAGTGCAGGCTTCACAGGCAGCATTCTTATGATTCGGTTATGTCTTTTAGCTCTTGTCTTTTTTGCCTCCTGTTTCTTCTTCTCAGTTATGCATAACTTAGCAATAAGCTAGGCAGTGTGTAGTCATATTTTGAGTTTCAATCCTTCTGGGGTTTTGTTATTTCCAGGATTTTTCAGATATACCCCCTCCCAAAAACACACACACACACACACAAAAACCAACCTTCTAGCTGCTTTGATAACTTTGCCACATTAAAGTTGAAAAGATGATAGAGCTAGCGGAGGTTAGGAACACTCAGGCAAAAAAGTCAGAAACTTAAAATTCTTGCACATAATGATCACTGTGTTTCAAAACAAAGCTCTGCTATAGTTTCAATATGTTTTTTGTCACTTTCCAGTACCTTCCAATTTTATATATGTTAATCATCCAAGTGCTTCATTATTGTGACATGAAATAAATGAAGAGCAAGTTTACAGACCAGTTGGTAGATAATACGGGACATTTGAGAGGTATGGTGGTGGTAGTGGTTATGTGCGGTGGAGTTGGTTCCGACTCATAGTGACCCTATCTATGGTTTCTGAGGCTGTAAATCGTTACAGGAACAGAAAGTCTCATCTTTCTCCTGTGGTATAATCATGTAGTGGTAGTGGTTGTGTGTATTCTAGTCTGTTCTGGCTCATAGCTAACCGTTATAAGGTTTTCGAGGCTGTAAATCTTTCCCGGAGCAGAACGCCTTATCATTCTCCCAGGAGAGGCTGGTAGATTCAAACTGCTGACCTTTCGGTTAGCAGCCCAACACATAACCCATTACACTTATAATCATACAGTGGTGGTTGTGTGCCATGGAGTTGGTTCCACCTCATAGAGACCCTATTTAGGGTTTCTGAGGCTGTAAATCTTTACGGGAGCAGAAAGCCTCATGTTTCTCCCACGAAACCACTGGTAGTTTCGAATTACTGACCGTGAGGTTAGCAGCCTGACTCGCAACCACTACGCTACCAGAGCTCCTTTATAATCATAATATTGTTGTTGTTTTAAGTGCTGTCGAGTCAGTTCCGACCCATAGTGACCCTGTATAGGGTTTCTGAGGAGCAGCTGGAGAGCTTGAACCATCGACTTTACAATTCGAACAGCTTTGCAGTCTGGCGCATTAGCCCACAGCACCACACCAGGATTCTTGTAATCCTATATTACCCTCTAAATTTTGTGGCTAACAGGAGTAATGGACAGAATGATCTGTGGAATCAATGTAATTTACATAGCCTATGTAACTAAGCACCATTAAGACATTATAATTGTGTATTCTGTATACTTGGTTTTAAGAAGAAAAGCTGTAAAAAAAAAAAAATGTGTGTTTTGTATGTGATAGCATACGGCTTTTTTTTTTTTTTTTTTTTTTAAACAGAAGAGGATAAATATAATATTTACTCACCTTCACTCTTCAAGTATTTCCTGGCAGAGGGAATCCTCAGTGGTCATACTCTATTGGTTGCATCTGCTAAAGAAGACCCTGCTGACATTTTACAGGTAGAGAATATACTAACTAATTCAGTGTCTATGGAATTATCTGTCACTTTTTATGAGACAATAAACATTCTGTGAAAAAATGGTTTACAAACATAAACAACATACATGTTTATATATATTCAAACTCTTAAAATGTAGTCATTGAAACTTTTTTTTTCCCCTTAAGGTAAAATATCAAATTAATTTAAACTATGTTGTTATCAAATTTATTTAAACTATGTTGTTGTTGTTAAGCACCATAGAGTTAGTTCTGACTCATAGTGACCCTGTACAGGATTTCTGAGGCTGTAAATCTTTATGGGAGCAGAAAGCCTCATCTTTCTCCCATGGAACAGCTGGTAGTTTTGAACTGCCCAAGGTTAGCAGCCCTATTCATAGCCCACTACTACCAGAGTGTGTATGATTAGTGTAAGGAAATAATAAATTATAAGATATTTCTGAAAACTAAAGATTACCTTTAAAGCTCTAAGTTACTTCACATTTGGTTACTAATTCTTATTGAGTGATCATCACCACATATTCTATATCTTGGCTAAGTTTTCAGAAAGTCAAGGACAGTGGTCTTCATAACTTTTGGCTTTCATACTTGTAAAATAATTTTGTTACATTATGTATCTTCTTGCCTATTATATAAAAAGTTTGTTAAACTTTATATTATATGAGTGGAAGTTTACAGAGCAAATTGATTTCCATTCAACAATTCACACACCTTTTGTTTATGACATTGATTACAGTCTCCTTAATGTAACAGCACTTCTTCCCACTTCTTCCTGTTGTTTACCATTTCTATTCATCCTTCTTTCTTATCCCTTCTTGCCTCTTGACAAATACTGCTTTTTATCTCATGTATTTGATTGTTCTAAGGATTGTGTACCTCTCTGGTGTTGCTGTTTACCTTGCTGCTGTTGTTGTTAAGTGACTTCGAGTCAGTTCCAACTCATAGCGACCCTGTACAGGGTTCCTAGGGAGTGGCTGGTGAGTGTGAACCACCGACCTTGCCAATCAAACCGACCTTGCAGTCCAGTGCTTAACCTGCAGCACCACATCAGAACAGTCTAAATATCGTGATACTTTGATGTCAGTATCCTTTTCAGAAGCACATACATGTGCAACCTCTTCTTTAACAGCTAGAAATTTTACATCAGTCCTATTTATTCTTTATTTCATATTTTCTATTTCAGTCCCCCTTATAGTTTTATCCTACTATAATATATTTTGTTTAAAATGTTTAATAATGACATTATAATAATTTTATGTAACAAAAATTTATATATAATTAAAATCAATTTAAACTTGTCTCAAAAGACTTGAAGTCTCAATTCATTCATCATTATAATTATTTTTGCATATGTGTATCATAAGACAAATATTTTAGAACTATATTGTTTAAGGTATATCAGGTAATGAATATAATATGCAAGGGAGCTTCAAAAAGCTCATGGAAAAATTGAATTTAAAGGTACTAATAATTTTACAAGACTTTTTGAAGTCCCCTTATGGTGCTTAAATGAGACAAGATTCATTCACAGTCCCATTCATATTTTTTGTTATTATAGATGTGAACTGTGTACAGTTAAGTAAAAGGGAAAAGAAGGAATTTTATTGTAGGAATGTCCCTTGAAGAATATTTTCTAAAGTTTTTCTGAGTTGCATGAAAAAAATTTACACAGTATCACTGATCAAAAATTTTATTTAACGACTTATCTGGTCTGTTAGTCCTAGCTAAAATTTTGTTGACAACAACCAAACTCAATTAATGACCAAACAAATGCATTAACAGTATTTAGAGATAGAATGCAGGAATAAAATAGTTTAACAGTTTAGTTTTAATTTTATGATGTATAATTGGGGATCTCTGGAACCTGTAACCAAGGCAAATATTTCTGGTACAAGAAAAGGGAAAAGACAATCTTATAGACCATAATTATCTTAAAACTGTATATAACTAAGAGACAAGTAAAGGATAAAAAGCCCCATCAATTGCCTAAGATACATTATATAACCACCCAGCAATTTATCCATCATCCTTTGAAAACATATTCATGCCTATTGTAGTCAAAGCTCCTTCAGGAAGTCAGTATTAAAATGCAACACTGAAAAATTACACCCCTTAGAAAATCCTATAGAGCAATATACATGATGTTGTTATGCGTTTAAAAACACATATGGTAAGTATTTTTCAGTTAACTTTTCTATCTACAGGAATTTTCTTGATCACTTCAAATAAGCTGATGAATATTTTCCCTGAAAGTTTCTATAGAATATTCTTTAAAATAGCATGAATTGTATTTTATGTTAAAATATTTAAGTTTTTATCAGTAGATTAACTGATTTTTTTCATAAAATAAAAAGTATATGTACACACACATATATAAAAACAAACATTTCTTTAGAATATTAAAATGTTAAACATTTCTGTTATATTCTAATAATCGTGGCACTGTAGGATAAGATAAGCACTGGACTGCAAACTACAAGTTTGGTGGTTCAAACCCACCAGCTACTCTTTGGAAACCCTATACAGTGTCGCTGTGAATCAGAATTGATCTAGTGGCACTAAACAACAACAGCAACAAATTATTTTTAATCCACCACATGTCTGATAGTTTGTCATATTGTGGTGGCTTGTGAGTTGCTGTGATGCTGGAAGTTATGCCGCTGGTATTTTAAATACCACCAGGGTCACCTGTGGTTTCAGGAGAGCTTTCAGACTAACACAGAATAGCAAGAAGAGGCTGGTGGATTTGAACTGATGACTTTGTACCTATCATACAGTTCCATACCAGGATCCCATCCTAGGTATTGATGAACTGAAGTGGATTGGTATTGGCAATTTAAAATGAGGCAGTCATATAGTTTACTATACCAGAAACAACAAATTGAGGAGGAATGGCATTGCATTCATCATAAAAAAGAACATTCCAAGATCGATGATGACTACTCTCAATAGAGATTTAAAGCATTCCCTTTGCAATTAGGAATCATACTTGTATTCATTATTGTATTGGAAGTCTCAGCCAGAGCTATAAGACAAGAAAGGGAAACTAAAGTTATTCACATAGGTGAAGAAGAAGTAAAACTCTCTCTATTTGCAGATGATCCTATCTATATATAGAAAAATCCCAAAGACTCAGCAAGAAATTTATTGAAACTCATTGAAAAATTACACAAAGTGGCAGGGTACAAGATCCATACACAAAAATCAGTTGGATTCCTCTAAACTAATAAAGACAGCTCTGAAAAGAAAATCAGGAAAACAATACCATTTATAATAGCCACCCCAAAGATGAAATATTTAGGAATAAATCTAACCAGAGAAACAAAAGACATATACAAAGAAAACTAGAAAACATTACTATAAGATAAAGAGATTTACAAAAGTGGATGAATATACCATGCTCATGGATATGAAGACTTAATGTTGTGAAAATTTCAACGTTGTACAAAGGAATCTATAGATATAATACTGTCCCAGTCCACACTCCAATGTCATTCTTTAAAGACATTGAAAAACTGGTCTTTAAGTTTATATGGAAAGTAAAGAGACTTTGATGAGGAAAGCATTGCTTAAGAAAATGAACAAAATAGGTGGCCTTCCACTCCTTGATCTAAATGTCTACTACCCAATCATAGTGGTCAAAACAACCTGGTATGGTAAAATGAAAAATGCATAGATCAGTGGAACAGAATTGAAAACCCACAAGTAAATTCATCCATGTACATTCAGCTGATCTTTAACAGAGGTCCAAAACAAATTAAATGGAGAAGAGATAGTCTCTTCAACAAATGATTCTGGCAAAGCTGGAGATCCATTTGCAAAGGAATAAAACAGTAGTCATATCTTATACCACATACAAAAGAAAATCAGCATGGATTAAATACCTAAATGCAAAACCTGGAACTCTAACGATCATCAGTGAAAAAAAGGGACAAACTTAGAGGCTCTAATACGTGGTATAAAGACACTCTGAAACATAACTAAAAACACATAAACAATAGAGGTCAAAATAGATGACTGGGACCTCTTAAAAATTAGACACTGCGTCAAAAGATTTCTCCAAAAGGATAGAGAGCTCACAGTCTCAGGAAAAATTTTTTGCAGTGACGTATCACACAAGTAACTCAGCTCTAAAATTTATAGTAAACTAGAACACCTCTACAGGAAAAAGATAAGCCAATCAAAATATAGACACAGAACATGAACAGACACTTTACCAAGAAAGACATTCAGGCAGCCAACATATGAAGAAATGTCTATGATCATTAGCCATTGTTGTTGTTGTTGTTGTTAAGTGCAGCTGAGTCAGTTCCAATTCATAGCGACCGTGTATAGGGTTTCCTAGGAGTAGCTGGTGAGCTTGAACACCTACCTGATGATTCAAACCAAACTTGCAGTCCAGCACATTAACCTGCAGCACCATGCTGTAATCCTTGAAAATCTAAACAACTATGAGATATCTCACCTGATTAACAGCAAAGTTCAAACAAACAGAAAACAACAAATGCTGGCGAGGTTACAGACAGACTGGGACTCTCCTATGTTGCAAGTGGAACTGTGAAATGATTCAACCACTGTGGAAATTGTATGGTGCTTCCTCAGAAAGTTAGAAATATCAATGAAGTATGTCCCTGCAATCCCTCAATTTGGTATATGTTGTTGTTGTTGCTAAGTGCCATCGAGTAGGTTCCGACCCATATATTATAGCCACAAGAAATAAGAGCCACAGCACAGTACGTATATATATGCACATCAGTGTTCATCACAGCACTATTCACAATAACAAAACGATGGAGACGGCCAAATTGCCCTTCAGTGGAAGAATGCATAAACAAATGTTAATACATACACACAATGGAATACTATGCAACAGGGAGGAATAACTGATTCTGCAAAACACCTCATAATTTGGATGAACCTAAAGGATGGTATGCTGAGTGAAATTAGTCAATCACAAAAGAGCAAAGATTGTTTGGCACCACTATTGTAAAAACTCAAGAAAAGGTTTTCATGCTAAAAGAAACATTCTTTGATGATTACCAGCGGTAGGAGGAAAGGGAAAGTAAGTGATTGGCTAGAAGGTAGTTGTTTCTCTGTGTTAGTCGTTTTGACTCATAGCAACCCTGTATACCAAGGGTGGGGAATGTCTGTTCCACAGGCCATGAAATCATTTGTTCTGCCAAGGCAACCTCAGTTCAGCCATCATGTTGTTGTTGTTAAGTGCCGTGGTGTCAATTCCAACTCAGAGCAACCCTGTATAGGGTTTCTGAGAAGTGGCTGGTGGGCTTGAACCACCAACCTTGTGGTTCAAACAGACATTGCAGTCCAGTGCATTAACCCACAGCACCAAACCAAGACTCCAGCCATCACATTGTTGTTATTGTTGTTAAGTGCTGTTGAGTTGATTCCGACCCATAACCACCCTGTATAGGGTTTCTAAGGAGCAGCTGGTGAACTTGAATCACTGACCTTGCAATTCAAGCGATTTTGCAGTCTGACACATTAACCCACAGTGCCACACCAGGACTCCTGCCATCACATTAGGAGTGTGTTAATTAAATGTTTGGCCAAATACAGTAGGCCAGTTTTAAGTTGATAATTTTATATGGCCTGTGAATGATGTGATAAATTTTGGCAAAAAAAAAAGGTTCCCCACCCCTGCTGTACGGGTTTCCAAGGAGCAGTTGGTGGGTTTGAATGGCTGGCCTTGTGGTTCACAGTCCAGTACTGATCTTACAATACCACATGTTAATATGTGTGGAGAATAAATGCATAATTCTCAAGTGCATACGTTATAGCTATTGTGATCTTTAGTAAAAACTTACATGTTTTTTAACATCAAATATATATGGAGTCCTGGTGTGGTGCTGCAAGATAATCCACTGGACTGCAAGATTGGTTTGAACTGCAAGGTCAATGGTTCAGACTCCCCAGCCGCTCCTCAGAAACCCTAGACAGGATTTCTGGGAGTCGGAACCAACTTGATGGCACTTAGCAACAATATCATTAAATAGTTCAAATTTGAAATCAGTTAAAGTGAATTTCATATATATATAATTTAGAGAAAGTTTTTCATAACTAAAAAATGAAGCAACTTTCTAATAATTTATAAGTCACTAAGTGATAATTCATTACAAATAAACCATGTTTAATGAATTAGTATATCAATAGGATATTTATTAATGAAGCAATGTAATAAAACACTTATGAAAGTTTAGACTAACATCTTTATGATTCTTTTTCATCAGCCCTAAGATCCAAAAGTAAAAATTTAAATGTTTTAATGTATTGAAAGCTTTAATTTTATATACAAAAATACCAGATTTTCACCTAAATATTGAACCCATTTGTTGTTGTTGTTGTTGTTAAGTACCGTGGAGTCGGTTCCGACTCATAGTGACCCTACACAGGGTTTCCAAATCTATACGGGAGCAGATCTTATAAATCTTTACGGGAGCGGATTGCCTCATCTTTCTCCCACGGAACCGCCGGTAGTTTCGAACTGCCAGCCTTGAGGTTAACAGCCTGATTAGTAACCACTACACTACCAGAGCTGCTATTGAGCCCATTTAGTAACATCTTATTTATAATATCTTATTTTTTAGCTTTTATTTTCTTGATTCTTTGGTTTTAATAGACTTCAGAGATAATAATCCATCGAGAATTAAATGAAGCGGTATTGTTTCATAAACAATGTAAGTTCTGAATTATTATTAAAAAGGTTTCTATTCCTTCTGTCTATATGGTGTCATATAGATTAAAATGTCTATGTTTGTCATCTATCAGTTATTCACTGATGATAGAACCAAACTACTATTACTGTATTTTAGTCCAATTTTGTCTTCTTGAGTAAATAAAATAGAACCATATCTGATATTCAATCTTTCATTTTCAAAGTTCTGCCAAATATTAGACAGCTCTCAGAATGACTGTACCCCTAGAATGAACAAATATGAATTTACTGCTATATATAGTTTTAGAATTATTTTCTGGCACTTTTATTATCGCACTTCTCAAATTTACATGTATAATACTTTATAAATGGAAGTTTATTATCACAGTTTTACATTTTCTATATTACATAATTTTGTTTATTATATTTCCTATTAAAATTATCTTAGTTACTATATATTGTTTGCCCAAACTCTGAATACAGATATTGAAGGGCCATTTGAAGGTAAAGCTATAATCACTATCTACGTTCCCTTCATTTCTTTGTCAACTTTGTGTTTGCTAAGAAAATTATTGGGCTATCTATGTACTTTTCAGTGTTTACAGCTCTGAAGTGCTAGTTGAGCCAGAAATTTGCTGTTTGACCTTAGGGTTTCACTCTATTTTTTTGCTCCCTGACTGCTTGTGAGAGTGTATTTAAATTCCAAGTTCTCCCATGGCAGCCACAGTTTGAGCTTCTTTGGCAAACTAAAAAGGGTAAGGGAAAATAAAGCATGCAAAGGCTCAGTACTACTTCCAGTGACCTACATTTGTAGCCAGCTTTAAAAGATTGCTTGTGCCTTATTTTCTAGTCAGAGAATGAAGGATCAGATGTAAATAAAACTGTAGATGGGAATAAACCCATTCTCCAGCTCTCTGTCACTAGCTAGTGACAACAATTTCTTCTGTAACATTAAAATAGACATACATTTGGCATTGATGTTTATTCATCAGTTCTCAAAAGAAAGGAAGTTTGCTGCGTGTTGCCTAAGTGCTGCTGCAAAAATCTCCTATCCTGTGAGCTATCATTATTCCTACAAAGGTGAAATTGATTTAGATCTGGAAATAACACTGAGTTTCTATTTCATTTCTCTGTTGCTACTTAACTAGCTGCAGGACCTTGCCTAAGTCACTTTACTTCTCATAAAGAAACGAATAACACACTGGCTACCACATTCCAAAGTTCTGACTTAAAAAAAAAAATGACGTGGGATTTTCCTGTATACATCTTAAAACACCATATTGATTGATGTAAGGTGATATTATCTCAGGTGTCAAGTTCACATTTAAAAGTGCTATTTTAAACCCATAAAGAAAGAATGCGCTGGAGCCTTTAAGTAATTGTTGGCTATGTTTTAAAAAAATAGTAAACTCTAGTGACTGTTGTTTAGTACTTTATCATTCTTTGAAAAGGATCTGCGCCAAGTCATAATTGGAGAAATTCATAGTAGATTTCATTTTCTTCCAAATACATGCAGCCCTATTAAGAGGGATGAATGACTTCAAATTCTGAAAACCTGAGCCATTAGACTAAAATACATAAATAAATGAAGCCTTCCAGAATGCCTGGAAGCAGGAAAGACCACATACCATCACGGGTCATAGGCTGTGAAGACTTATGTACAAAAGGGTCGCTTAGCTGTGTGGACACCCCGAAGGAGACAGAGCTGTCACTTAATGCTAGCATTGGGGTGATTCTTTAAGTGTCCTGTGCTGCTTTCCTGAAGTTTTAAGTTTTGTTCATCAGAAACTGGCAGGCAGCTGCAGACAGTGGCCTTAGTTCACTATAGCCATCCTTTGAAATTATGGTTTATTGATAAAAATCAGAGGCCTTTGAAATATGCTTCTTGTTGTTGTTAAGTGCCGTTGAGTCGGTTCCGACCCATAGCGACCCTGTGCAGGGTTTCCAAGGGTGTAAATCCTTACGGGAGTAGAAAGCCTCATCTTTCTCCCGCGGAGCGGCTGGTAGTTTCGAACTGCTTAGCATTTGTAAAATGTTCTTGCTAGTCTGGACCTCTTAAATGAGAATAGCAGTGCCTGACCACTTGAGTTTTCTTTGATATTACATGTCCTTGAAACACTTTTGAATAATTCTTTTTCAACCATTAAAATATTATTTGACCTGGATTTAAGAAATAATGGTAGTAATAAAGATCATTTTCACGTTTTAAATACTTATATTTAGAAGCATTATGGTTGTATCAGGAGCTCTGGTAGCATAGTGGTTATGAGTCAGGCTGCTAACCTCAAGGTCAGCAATTTGAAACTACCAGCTGTGCCGCGGGGGAAAGATGAGGCTTTCCGCTACTATAAAGTTTTCTAGCCTCAGAAACCCTGCACAGGGTTGCTATGAGTCGGAACTGACTCTACGGCACATAACAACAACAAATTTATACAAAAGTAGTTCCAGTATATTTTCTAAATATCTATATATTAAAGAAATAATTCCTAAATTATCTTCATTTGAAAGAATAAAACGGAGGGGAAGAGGTAACTTCAGTTACTATGATCATCTGTAAATAGAGGACCACCACTCGTCTGTCAGTTTGTCGTATGGTGGTGGCTTGTGAGTTGCTGTGATTCTGGAAGCTATGCCACCATAATTTTAAATACCAGCAGGATCATCCATGGTGGACAGCTGTCAGATGAGCTTCCAGACGAAGAAAGACTAGGAAGAAGGAGTGACGAACTACTTCCGAATCTTTAGTCACTGAAAACCTTACGAATAGCAGAGAAACACTGTCAGATATAGTGCCGGGAAATGAGCCCCTCAGGTTGGAAGGCACTCAAAATGCGACTGGGGAAGAGCTGCCTCCTCAAAGTAGAGTTGACTGTGATGACACAAATGGAGTAAAGCCCACGATAGAAAAGCCCACGAGACCTTTGTTTGCTGATGGGACACAACTCAAAATGAAGAGAAACAATTGTAAACATTCATTGAAAATCGGAACATGGAATATATGAAGTATGAATCTGGGAAAATTGGAAGTTGTCAAAAATGAGATGGAACACATAAACATCAATATCTTAGGCATTAGTGAGCGGAAATGAGTTTCTATGAGTCAGTACCGACTCGATGGTACCTAACAACAACATCAATAGTTTGATAGATGAGTCCTGGTGTGGCATTGTGGGTTAATGCACTGGATTGCAAAGTTGGTTTGAACCGCAGTGTTGGTAGTTCACGCTCCCTCCTTGGAAACCCTATACAGGGACGTTATGGATTGGAACCAACTCAATGGCACTTAACAACAACAATCAATAATATTCCTGGGCTTATTTCTTTTCAACTTAAAAAAAAAAAAAAAAATCAGTGTTCCCTAAACCAAAAAACGGACAAAATAGTTTACTTTCTTACACAATACAGTGTACTTACTGATATGTGGATAATGCTTAAGTAGCATTAATTATGCAGTTACCAAAACCTGCAAGGATCAAAAGATTTTATTTAAGAAGGATTTCTCATGCTGCATGGATTATGCTGCTGCATAATAGCTCAGTAGTACTTCTGCTGAATTGTAAAATAGCTTAGAGAGGAGTATGATGCCCATAGTTGGTGTAATGCATTGGTAATTAAGAGGGTGTGAGGTTAAGCTTCATTAACTGCTGAGAGATTGTATCTTGGATTTTATTATGCCCTAGAGAACATAAAAAGTGAGAAGGGTCAAACTGTTGGGATCAGATTTTGTAGATACATCTGCCAAAACAAAGACCACAAAGTAAAATAGTAGTAAACACAGAAAGGCATGAATTTGAAAAGGGAAGAAATATACTTCTAGCATATCATGGATAAGGATAAATGTTTTCGTGGAGGAAAAAATTTAAATATGCTTAAATAATGGAATGTATTTTGGTATTGAAAGCTGTAATAAATATGTTTCCTAAAGGAATTTTAAAAAAATAACTTTTTATTGTGCATTGAATGAAATGTTGCAGAGCACATCATCAGTTTTGCATTCCACAAATCATATGCCTTGCTTCACTATAAGGATTGCAATCCCCTCCATGTACCAAGAGTTAACAGTATTTACCTCTGTTAACTTTAACTATTGTATTCCTCCCTGTGTCTCCCGATAACTTCTTCTTTCCTCTGCCAAGTTACCTCGTCTTACATATTTCTGTCCTGTATCCCATGTTAACATGTGTCTGCCCTCTGTTGTTGTTGTTATTGTGAAATGCCAGCAAGTTGGTTCTGACTTACAGTGACTCTGTATATAGAGAGGCTGGTGGGTTTGAACCACTAACCATGTGGTCCATCCAACTCTGTGGTCTAGTTCTAATCTTATAGCACAAAACCAGCCTGTGAATAATTTTCCTTCCCCACATCTTCTGTGGTCTTCATAGATTTTTTTTTTTTTTTTAAAGAAAACGTTTCTTAACTTTTTACAACAGATTCTTGTATAATATTTGTTCTTTTGTTACTGTCTTATATAACAACTGATACAACACTAGAGACACTCATTCATCTATGCCAAGAAATTTGGAAGACAGCTAGCTGGTTGGAAGAGATTCATATTTGTGCCCATATTTGTGACCCAACAGAAATGTAGAAATCATAGGACAATATGATTAATATCACGTGCAAGTAAAATTTTGCTAAAGATAATTTTAAAACAGCTGCAATAGTACAATGACAGGGAACTTTCAAAGTTTCAAGCCAGATTCAGAGGAGAACGTGGATCAAGAGATATTATCAGATGCTGAAAGCAGAGAATACCAGAAAGATGTTTACTTGTGCATTTTGACTATCCAAAGGCTTTTGACTGTATGGATCATGGCAAGCTAGTGACAACATTTCGGAGAATGAGTATTCCAGAACAGTAAGTTGTGCTCTCAAGGAGCCTGTATATAGAGCAAAAGGCAGTCCTTTAAACAGAGCAAGGGGGCACTGAAGAATCTAAAATCAGGAAAGGTGTGTGCCAGGGCTTGTATCTTTTTACCATACTTAACTAATCTGTTTGAATAAATAATTCGAGAAACTTGACTATATGAAGAAGAGTGTGGCATCAGGATTGGAGGAAGACTCATTAACAACCTGTGACATGCAGATGACACACACCCTTGCTTGCTGAAAGCAAAGAGGATTTAAAATGCTTTCTGGTGAAGATCAAAGACCACAGCCTTTGGTATGGGTTGGTCTCTAATTTAGGCTTTCATAGTTTTGAATCTCCTGCCCTTTCAGTGTATTGTCTATTTCTGAAATCTTAGTATTAATCTTCTAGATTTCTAGTTGCAGGTTTTGTATTGTTTCAATTTTTGCGATATTTTGTTAGTTCTTAAATGGTTTTCCTGAATTTTTCTCTGTTCTCTTTGCTTTCCTCCATCTTTCTGTCAATCCTTTGAAGGTACCCAAATATCATTCTTTTGAATTCTTTTTCAGTGAGTTCTATTGCCTTTTCTTCCCCGGAAATATTATCTGGGTCTGCATCTTGGTCATTTGTTTGAGACATTCTCTCATTTCTTCATGTGAGCTAAAACTAATTGTTGTCTCAGAGGCGTTGTGAGTTTGTTGCCGTATTTGTATTTCACCTGTGATTGTATGTTGATGTGTTTTTAGGATCTCACCAACTGTCTTCTGTGGGTGTAATAGAAAATGGAAATATTTACACTGTTCTTGTTTGCTGTTCATCTACCTCAATTTATTGTGGGTTTGGCTGGTGTTGGTTGCTATCTGTTGTTGATCAGGTGCTGGTATTGACTCTTGCCCAGTGGGTGGGGCTACAGAGGGTATGGTTGTGGCTGGGGTATATAGGCACAGTTGCTCTTCTCCTGTTAGGTGGGAAAGAGACTCTTCCCTCCCTCCCACACACACACACACACAAACAAAACAGAATGAACAACAAGGAGCCAACAATGAAAAGTGAAAATCATAAAGAAAAAAAAGAAATAAAAACTGGCAACAACCAGAGCAAAGGAATATAATGACTGTGAAGAAAAAAGAGGGACAGCGAATGGGAGCTATAGAAGAGAAAATAAGAAAGAAAATTTTAAAATCTTAAGAATGGCTAAAAAGGGAAAAGAGGGACAGGAAAGTGAAGCCTTAGAAAGAAAAAAAAAAGTTTTAACACCCAGAATACCCAGGGAGAGGGCAGATGAAAAGAGAGCAGAGAATTGTAAAGAAAGATCATAAAAGGGGTGGGGTGGGGTGGAGAGGAAGTGAGAGAGAGGAGAAAAGGATGAAAAAATCAGGATAAAAAGGATAATTCATGAGACTTGAAAGAGAAGAAAGAATAGACAACAAAAACAATGAAACAACAGAAGGAAAAAAACAAACCCCAAAACTAAATAAAAAACAGTACAGCTGTTGGACCAGAAGAAGAGAAAACATTTGGGGTCTCCTTCACGCCAAGGAGCACACAAGGCAGGTGTGGGAGGGATGTGACAGCAGAGTTTCTGACCCTAGATGGAGTTGCTGTCAGCTTCAGTGATATCTGTGTTCAGAACACTGAAACAGGAAGTAGTTTGTGGATGGAGGCCTTTGATGATGCTGGTTTTACTGTCTGTTGAGACTACAGGGCATTTGGGGGCAGGGTGACTAGATAAATGCTGGTCTGGTGGCTTTTCAGGTTCTGTGGGTCTGGAGCCGAGCCCACCTGACTCCAAGCACCAAAGCTGCACAGTTGGTCCCCACCTCACACTGGCATGACTCCCAACCATGTGACTTTGAGCTCCAGGAGAAGCAGGAGCTAGGTTGAGTGTGGAAGAGGGTGGGAGCTGGCCATGACTACTTTCTACGTTATGTTGCTAAAGCTGCTCACAAGATGGTCATGCCACATCTGGCTGACTGTTCACCAGTCAGTCTCCCTCTCATGCTGTCCCTGCTCAGCTTCTCTTCCCAACATTCAACCCACTTCTCTGACCTTTCCTCAGAAGTTCAGGGTTCCAGAATTTTCATCTGTGTGTCTTTCATTTGGTCTCTTGTATCTTTGTTGTAGAGGGCCTGTGTAGAGTGTCTGCTTAATTTGCCATCTTGCCGTTAAGTCTTCATATAGGATTTTTTTTTAAAGTAAAATTATTTGTTAATTTTAGCAAAGGGCAATGGTAATTTCTCTATCCATGTATTAACTTTCTAAATTGTTTTATTTGATTAAAAGAGATCATTTTTATTATTTCCATACTATCTTTTGCATGTTGTCTTTGTTGATGTTGTTAGGTGCCATCAAGTCAGTTCCAATCCTTTGTTTAATAAAATGAAACGCTGCCTGATTCTGTGCCATCCTCACAAGTGTCGCTGTATTTTGGCCCACTGTTAAACCCACTGTGCTCATCTGTCTGGTTGACAACCTTCCTCTTTTTCATTGATCCTGTGCTTTACCAAACTTGACATCTTTCTTCAGGGACAGGTCTTCTGTATAAGACTTAAAGTTGTATTTTTATGTCATATTTCTATCTCTTGCTGCCAAATCCAGAAGAACATCACACTACTGAAAGAACAAAAAATCTAATAGCATCCCTTTTAGCAAAGGAGACTATAAAACCATATAGTGTGTGTTGTAGGTGTAATACCTTAGAAATCAGACTGGGGTTTTTTTAGACTTTGAGGAAGCACCATGATCTGTGATTGATAACATCAATAGTTGGTTACTAAAGAACTTTATTCTTAGCATTCTTATGAAATAGAGATTTTATCATATCATGAATTAATTTTGAAGGGTTGATTAGAAACAGATATTAGCAAAATGGCATAGACTAGCCCAGTGATTACTGTTGATTAGGGTAGTGAATCACAGCGGGCAGAGTGTTAAATGTCTGCATACATCAAAAGTTTCAAGGCTACCAAATATTACAATGACAATGTACATACAAACACCTACATTTTAAACTGAGTATTTGAAAACACAAGTACCAAAGTGTTTATGTTTTTCAACTCCAAATGTTTCTTGGCATATCTTTAAATTGTTCTTTCTCACTTGAATTCTGACTAGTAGTATTGAAACCACTATAGTAAGATTTTCATATTAAGACATTTTAAGAAGAGAATTCATAGGATGGGTTAACAGGTTTCACTTTAGGAGCCAGTTTCTAAAACAGCTGAATTCTCTACAATATTCAAAAGCTAGACTTCTGAAGACCCTTAATTTGAATGCACCAAATTCTATTTTGTGATATTTTTGTCCAAACTTTTGACAGAAGGCTGATAAAAAATATGCTGTTGAGAGTATTGCGGCATTTCTCAAACTTTGCTCCACTGTTGTACTCAGATTTTATTCAAAAATGTTGACGTCCATTCTGAGTGCTGGCAATTATGAGTAAGATATTTATTGTTTGGATGCAGGGTTGTGCTGTGTTCCTGTTTGTAAACATTGCTAGCATGGATTCAGAACCCATTTTATAACCAACCGATTGCCATCAAATTGCTTATAATTCATGGCAACCACATGTGTCAGAGTAGAATTGTGCTTCACAGGATCTTGAATGATTGATTTTTCAGAATAGAGTACCAGTCCTTGCTTCAAAGATGCCTTAAGGGGACTGAAATATCCAGTGTTGTTTGTTTTTTTAAACTTTTTATTGTGAATTGAATGAAGGTTTACATACAACATCATTAGTTTTATATTCACTTTATTTTATACACTTTGTTTCATCTCATAATTGCAAGCCCCTCAATGTGACAACAGTTATCATGCTTTTTCCTTGTAGCTACTATTTCTCTTCCATCCACCTTCCCATTCTTTCTCAGCTTTGTCCTTAGGTAAATGTTGCCTTTTAGATTTTGAATGATTCACCATGCCATCATTCATACTGAACATACCTTACCAGTGTTGTTGTCCTCCCTACTTACCTGTTTACTGCTTGACTGAAAGTTGAACCACCAAGGTGAGTTCCTTTCCAGACCTGCAGGGTGGTCGAGGGCCAGAGTCTCATATTCCTCTAGTCTCTTTCTGACCAGTAAGCCGGACATTTTTTCTTTCTCTCTTTCTTTCTAACAGTTTTGAGTTTTGTTCCACATATTTTACCACTCTATCCAGACCCTTCTAATTTATCCATTTCAGAACAGTTAGTAGTGGTAGCCTGGCACCATGTAGTTCTTCTGGTCTCAGAGTTGTGTACACTAAGCTAATTGATCCTTAGTCTCTTCAATTCTTATCACAATTCGTTCTCTGCACATGGAGAGACCAATAGCTATGCCTTAGATGTCCACTCATGAGCTTTTAAAATACCAGATGCTACTCACCAAAGTAG
>NW_006408590.1:6940261-6945537 GCF_000296735.1 Chrysochloris asiatica
AAATATGTATTTCCATGAAAATTCATTGGTCTTGCAAAAGTCTATCATGCTATCTCCAGCATCATTTCTGTTCACCAAGGCTATATTTTTCAACTACTGATCCTTCGTCTTTGATTCCAACGTTTGCTTTCCAATCTCCAGTAATTATCAGTACATCTTGATTTCATGTTTGATCAATTTCCGAATTAAATAGTTGATAGAATTCTTCCAAGTATTGTCACTGGCTTTAGTGGTTGTTGCAAAAGTTTAAATAATGATTAAATTAAATTTAAGCAATGGTTAAATGGTTAAGTAATGGTTAAAAGTTTTTTAAGTAATGGTTAATTAAATGGTGTTCTTATTTGGCATATGGATCTTATCCTATCACAGACAGCATTATATTTCAAGATAGATTTTAAAATTTACTTTTGGATTATGATTTAGACACCATTCCCTTTAAATTAGTCATTCTTCACTATATAGAGTTTAGTATTTAGCTCTTCTATTAGATTTTTTTTTTCAGTGATAATTTTACTCCTGAAGACATTTTTGTCTTCAAATGCTTGTAAATATATATGTGTTATACATATGTGTGTGTGTGTATGCGTATTATAATGGACTCCTAACTGCAAGGTCAGAGTTTGAATACACCAGTCACTCTTTAAAGAAAGATGAGGCTTTCTGCTTAGTAAGGGTTATATCCTCTGAAACTTTATACAGGATCGCTATGAGTTGGAACCAACTCAACCGCACATAGCAGCAGCATCTTGTACATATGTATATTTTATATATGTATGTGTGTTTTACTATTCATTTTGTGGATGTAATATCAATTCTTATCTTTTTAAGAATGATGTTAGTTGTTGTTAAATGTCGTCAAGTTGGTTTGACTCATAACAACCCTGTATGGGAATTCTGAAGAGTGCCTGGTGGGTTAAACCACCGACCTTGCAGTTAGCATTCCTATGCTTATCTTCCAGCACCACAACAGGAGAATGGTAGAATTTTTATAAGTGCTCTTCTATTCCCTGAATTGTCTCTTTCCTTAGATCAGCTTTTTTCTTTGATGTTACTGATATTTCTCAAATGTCTATGAAACTTTGCTAGCATTTATATTTACATATGAGGAAATAAATTGATTAGTATACAAGGGTAAATTAAAATTCTCTGTACCCTGGCTGTAGAATTTATTTTAATTACCTTTTAGAAAAGACAAATCATTTTTTACATAATCTCCTTACTTTTCAATACACTTTGTCCATTTTTTAACAACCTTTCGTATTCCTTTAAAAAATGTTTTAGGCTGAACCGTGAGTCAGGAGTGTAACACTGTCTTCATTTGTTCATCAGAGGTGAATTTTTGTCCTCAAAGGGCTGCTTTCAGGGGACCAAACAGGTGTAAGTCCAATGAAGTATGAGCAGGATGTAGGATGGATGCTTTAACACCTCATTGTGAAATTTTTGCAGTGTCAACAATGTGGGCAGAGGTGTGCTGATGTGCATGGTCATGCAAGATCATAACACCCTTGGATAGCAGTCCTCTGTGTTTAATCTGAAATTTAAGCTTCAGTTCTTCAGTGAGCATCTCATTGTAACAAGCACTGTTGATTGTTGAACTTTTTCCTGATAGCGTTCCAGTACTGGTCCATGAGAATCCCAGAAAACTATTAGCATCAATGTTCCAGCTGATGGTGACTTTTGTACTTTTTTTTTGCTTGGCAATTGAGGATGTTTCCATTCCATACTCTGCCATTTACTCTCACCTTATTGTAATAAATCCATATCTTGTCACCAGTAATAGTTTTTTAAAAGAAATATTTACCTTCCTTTGAGTATGTGTCCAAGTTTTGTTTGTAGATGTCCACGTTCACACCTGCACAAACAGCAGTGACCTTGAACAAAAAGCTCTGATAAGACAATACAGCTAAAATAAGTTTTAATATAACTGGAATGCAGATCATTTTTGACTCATATATCAGTTGTTGACATAGGTTTCCTTTACAGCTGTATCAGAGTTTTTGAACTGGTTCATTTGGGTTCAAACTCCTACTGAAAATTTGCATTTCCATCCTAGATATTATTAAGATGTACATCAGATTCAGTATATCTGGTGTAAAAATTCAGATTCTCAGCAGGGAGGTCATACTGCAATGAACAGATTTGAAGCCCTGAGTTGTATAAGTAGAACTCCCTTCTTTATGAAGAGATCCCTCACTGTTGGCTTGTTGTGCTCCCACTTAATCTTATGGGTGGGTACACCTGTGCTAGGAACCCTGGATGTCAAATTAAAGAGGGTTATTTAAGACTTTTTTGTATATTTTCTAAATTAGCAGAGACACCTTTCTTTTTTATTTTTTTCTGTTTGTTAGTAATGCAAGTCTAATATTTATTTTAAGGAGCTTTGGTTACCTTAGTGGTTACAGATTGGGCTGCTAATCTCATGGTCAGCAGTTCGAAACTACCAGCTGTTCCACAGGAGAAAAATAAGGCTTTCTGCTCCCATAAAGATTTACAGCCTTGGAAACCCTGTACAGGGTTGCTATGAGTCAGGAACCTACTCCACGGCACATAACAACAACAACGATATCTCAAATGTTCAACTTCTTTATCTAACACCCACATTATGGACCCTTCTCAAGCAGAACTTTAGAAACATACACCTGATTTTAATTTGCTATATCTGGAAATTTCTCAGTATTTGGGGGAAGGATCCTAGGAGAGGAGACATTTTGTCTAGTAATTTCCTAGACAAGCCTTTAGTTACCCTGATTTCTATCTTCTCCCTTCACTGACTCATTGACCTCCAAATTCCTTAGTTCTCTGCTATGAAGAATGCCTTCCAACTCTATTTCTTCTATGACCTGTGACTGCAGCTTTGTTTACTTTGATATCTTTGTCATTGTCATCCAACTGCTTTCTGTCTCCCAGAAATTCATCCAAATCTGTGATCCACTAATGCCATTTTCTGTTCTCTATTGGTATGAGCTTACTCCCTTTAATATTACTTTAATGGAATTTTTATGGGAGTCCCTGTACATTAATATTCTCACTCTACCACCTGAATCTCTTAGTTTTAATTTTTAAATAGAAAATGCACTAGGTAAAAACATGTTGTTAGGTGCCATCAAGTTGGTTGACGAAATAGAGAAACATTTCCCAATCCTGCACCATCCTCAAAGTTGTTAAGGAATAAAACAAGGGATAAAAAATAACAAAGAGTTTGTTTGCAATTCCTGCTAAGATAAATTAAACTCTTTTTGTTCCATTAAGTGAATATTTATTGAACACTCAAAAGTACAAATTACTACAGCAGTAGCTTTAACTACAAATGGCAGTATAAAATAACTACTCTAATTTAAATATAGGGAACAAAGTGGTAATGCAGACAGGAGGACTAAAGAAGGGGGATTAAAGCTGGGCTGTGAAAAAGAAAATGCATTTTAAACACAGGGAACAGCACTAGTAAAGACTTGTTGTTGTTGTTGTTAGGTGCCATCGAGTCAGTAGCGACCCTATGCACAGCAGAATGAAACAGTGCCTGATCCTGGGCCAACCTCACTACTGTTGCCATGCTTCAGTCCATTGATGCTGCCACTTGGCCAATCCATCTCGATGGAGGTCTTCCTCTTTTTCTATGACCCTCCACCTTTCCAAAAATGATATCCTTCTCCAGTGACTGGTCCCTCCTGACAATATGTCCAAAGTATGAGACACAAAATTTGGCCATCTTGGCCTCCAAGGAGCACTCTGGCTGCACTTCTTCCAAAATGGATCTAGTGGTTCTTTTGACAGCCCATGGCACTTTCAAAATTCTCCTCCAAAACCGTAACTCAAAAGCATCAATTCTTCTATGGTCTTCCTTATTCACTGTCCAGCTTTCGCATGCATATGAGATTATTGAAAACACCATGGCTTGGGTCAGGCGCATCTTAGTCCTCAAGCTGCCATCTTTGCTCTTCAACACTTTAAAAAGGTCTTGTGCAGTAAAGACTTACAGGTAGAAAAATTCAGGACTTTTGGGTGAACATACATTGTCTTCTTTGTAAGACAGTGTTGTTGTTAAGTGCTATCAAGTTAGTTCCAACTTATAGCAACCCTGTATAGGGTTTCCAAGGAGCAGATAGTAAGTTTGAACCACCAACCTTGTGGTCCAAACCTCCTTTGCCATCCAGTGTTTATCTTGCAACACAACAAAAGTTCACTGTAGTCATACTTTTAATCTTTAAGAGTTATTTAGAGGGCTAACTCAGAACATTCTGGATGTATTCTCACAGAAGACAGAAGAGGAGATAATTTAGGATGTTTTGTAGTGCAGGGTTGGCTTTGGCAAAATCCCTTAGCTTCTGTTTATCCTGGAATGTTTTGATTACACCATAGTATTTGATTGATAGCTTTGCTGGATAAAGGATTCTTGGTTGGCAGTTTTTTTCTTTCGGGTTTTATATATGTCTCCCCATTGCCTTTTTGTTTGCATGGTTTCTGTTGAGAAATCCAAGCTTAATCTGACTTGCTTGCCTTTGTATGTAACACTTCTGCTTTTCCTAGCTGCTTTCAGAAGTGTCTCTGTATCTTTGATTTTGAAGAGCCTGATTGTGATATGTCTGGGTGATTTTCTTTTGTGGTCTATCCTTTCTGGGGTTCGTTGAGCTTCTTTAATGTTTATCTTTTCACTTTTGAGGATGCTAGAGAAATTTTCTTCCAGCAGTTCTTCAACTATTTCCTCTGTGGACTTGTGTGACTCTTCTTGATCTGGAATGCCGATAATTCTAAAGTTATTCCTCTTCATTTTTTCCAACATGAATCTTAAACCTTCTTCAGACTTTTTTTAATCCTTTTTTCTGTTTGCTCTTCTATCTTAGTGGTATTAAAAGATTTGTCATCCAGCTCACTGGTTCGGCCTTCCATCTCTTGTACTCTCCTCCTTTGCCCTTTCAGAATATTGTCTATTTCTAATATCCTATTATTGATTATTTCCAAGGCCTGTCCTCCTTCCAAAATGTAGTCCAGGTCTACTTCTAGGTCATTTGTCTTAGACATTTATCTTGTTTCTGGACATGTGCTGATATGGTCATCTGCTTTTGCTTCTTGGACATGTTTAGTGTTTATCTATGGCTTTAATACTTATTTGAGTATGTGTTTTGGTATTTTTTATGTTTTCTAATTGCCTCCAGGAAGATGTGATCAGGATTTGGGCTTCCTTTTTCACTCTTCTTATTGTTTAACTCAGAGTAACTTTCACAGGTGTTGTCTGCCTCCCTGGTGTATGGCAGTTGGTATTGGTTTTTGCCTGGATTTTG
>NW_006408590.1:6946942-6948531 GCF_000296735.1 Chrysochloris asiatica
GGGTCGCTATGGGTCGGAACTGACTCGACGGCACTTAACAACAACAACAACTCAAATATTAGTGTGGCACTTCTCTTAACTATCATCTTAGGAATTACCTTGACCTTGCTGTTTTGTAGGAAGTCTTACTTCCTTTATCCCTTGTTATATGCTGCCTTCCAAATGGCAAGGAAGTCAAGTAAGATTTTGAGATAAAATAGACTTTTATAAAATAGGTTTAATAATAGTGCTTACTTATGATGGTTTTGGGCATTGAATATATTAATTGCTTAAAGTATTTACACTAGAAATAATAACATTCTTAAAATGTTAGGTGCTATGAGGTTTTAAATGAACATTGCTGTGTTTATCCTTATTTCCTTTTTATTCTGAAAGATTTGATTAACTTGATATTCTAGTCATTCTGTTCAGTTTGTTGTTGTTTTCCAATCTGCGATTACATTTTTTATTTGTACAAACTTCATTTTTTTATAGATAGTTCTTTCAATAACCTGTTATACTTTCATGGATATGCTTATATATGATAGAACACTTTATTTTTTAAGAGGTTTTTACTTACTTCTGGCATTGTTTCAATTTCCTGCTCTTTTACCTTTGTCCTTGAATTCCATCCATTCATATTTAAGTGTAAGTCATTGGAAAACTTACTGAAACAGCTATGTCTTTGAGTATATTACTTGTGAACTAGTAGGCTTACTGTTAGCTGATCTCATGGTGTCTCTTTAAAGATCTTTTCTCTTATTTTGCCTGTTCCCCTGAGAGGAACCTCCTCCCTATGTCTAGTCTGTTCTGAGATGATGGCTTCCAGCCTTCTAAGAACCTAGCAGTGGGAGCTCACTCTGTGTGTGTGTGTATGGAAGAAGGGTGTTATCTTATGTTTCTGTATGATATTTTGCAACTAATAACCGTGTTTCAGTATGATGCCTAATCCCTGACCTATTCAGTGCTCCTATATCCAAAGCTTGTCTGAGTTGATCTGCTCTTTGTCTTACACAGCGGGGAAGAAGTAGTATCCTGACTCTTAGGGAAAGTAAGGGAACTGGGGAGCTTATCATTCCTTTTCAAGATTTTCTGCAATCTCTCTGTTTGAGGGCAAGAGGATTGTACCTTGTTTGCTGAAATCACTGGTATAAGAGTTGTTAGTAAATGTTAAAGTAAAAACGGGGCTGTTAGTAGCCTAGGATTTCCTGACAGTGTCACCAGGGTTCCTTGTTGTTTTCTCTCTTTTACAACTTATGGAAAGAATAACATTTTGAAATGTAAGGAAAAAAACCCCATGTTTTGTGTTATAAATAATAATGTTGTTTTCAGCATTCTTGGACTGTACACAATCCAAAGCTGTAATAATAAAGAAATGATAAATTGAGTTTTTATTGTATTGTAATTGTGAAATGCCATTGATATGGTTCTGACTCGTAGTAACCCTGTGTAGGTTTCCATGATTTTAAATCTTTGCTGAAGCAGAGAACCTTATCTCTCTTCCACTGAGCAGCTGGTGGACTTGAGCCGCCAACCTTGTGGTTAGCAGCTCAGTGTTTATCCTACAGAGCCACACCATTCCTATATATTATACAACCTTTGAAAGTCTT
>NW_006408590.1:6949022-6967420 GCF_000296735.1 Chrysochloris asiatica
TTCAAATTCACCAGCCACTTCTTGAAAACCATATATATATATATATATATACAGTTTGAGTTGGAACCGACTTGACTGCACTTAAAAATAATAACTATCTCCAGAGTCATTGGTTCAAACTTCTTCTCAGAAACCCTATACAGGTTAGCTATGAGTTGGAACTTTCTCAGTGGCCCATAAGAACAACAGTATATTAGCATTAAGTGGAAAACATGTACATGAAGTTTGTGTTGAAAGTAATAGAAAACGACAGCTACCTGAGCAACTGATTGGAAGAGATCCATATTTGTGCCCATTCCAAAAAAGGTGACCCAATGGGATGTTGAAATCATCAAACAATATCACTAAGATCATATGCAAATAAAATTTTGCTTAAGATAATTAAAAAATGACTGAAGCAGTACATTGCCAGGGAGCTGCCATAAATTCAAGCTGGATACAGAAGAAGGTGTGGAACTAGGGATATTATTACTGACTTCAGAAGGATCTTGGCTAAAAGCAGAAAATACCAGACAGATGTTTACTTGTACTCTATTGATTATGCAAAGATATTAGACTGTGTAGATTATAACAAACTATGGATAACATTACGAAGACTAGATATTCCAGAACATTTCATTGTGTTCATGAGGAACCTGTACAGTGACCAAAAGGTAGTCATCTTTCTAACAGAACAATGGGATACTGAATGGTTTAAAATAAGGAAAAGTGCACTTACATACTTCCACCATACTTACCCAATCTGTATGCTGAGCATATAGTATGAGGAGCTGGATTATATGAAGAGGAACATGGCATCAGGATTGGAAGAAGACTTATTAACAACCTATGATATGCAGATGATACAACCTTGCTTGCCAAAAATGAAGAGAACTTGAAAAAGTTATGAAGAACAAAGACTACAACCTTCAGTATGGATTGCACCTCAATGTAAAGAAAATAAAAGTCTTCACAACTGGACCAATAAATTACATCATGATAGATAGAGAAAAGAATGAAGCTGTCAAAGACTTCATTTTGCTTTCCACAATCAACCCTCATGGAAGCAACAGTCCCGAAATAAAAAAACCAGATTGCATTAGGCAAATCTGCTGCATAAGACTGGTTTAAAGTGTTCAAGAGCAAAGATGTCACTTTGTGGACTTAGGTGCACCTGACTCAAGCCATGGTATTTTCAATCACCTCATATCCATGAGAAAGTTGGACAACTAATAAGGAAGACCATAGAAGAATCAATGCATTTGAATTTTGGTGTTGGCAAAGAATATTGAAAGTACCATGGACTGCCAGAAGAACAAACAAATTTGTTGGAAGAAGTACAACCAGATGCTGCTTAGAAGCTAGGTTGGCTAGACTTCATCTCTTGTACTATGGACATGTTGTCAGGAGAGATCAGTCCTTGGAGAAGGACATCATGCTTGGAAAATTGGAAGGTCAGCAAAAAAGAGGAAGACTCCAAGCAAGATAGACTGACGTGGTGGCAACAGCAATAGACTCTAACATAACAGTTGTGAGATGGCACAGGACTGAATAGTGTTTCATTCTGTTGTGTGTAGGATTGCTATGATTCAGAACTGATGCAAAGGCACCTCACAACAACAATACATATGAAGAGTGAAGCACAATTAAATTACAGTTCTTGGATCCTTTCATATACTGTAGTCTCAATATTTGTGATCTTTTTTCTATATCATAATCTTAGGACTTTAGCTGTACTTCAGAAATGTTATTAATTACATATGTTATTGTTATTAGGTGCCATTGAATCAGTTCCAATTCCTAGCAACCCTATGCACAACAGAAATACTGTCTGGTCCTATGCCATCCTCAGAACTGTTGTTATGTTTGAGCCCATTGTTGGTCCCACTGTGTCATTCCAGCTCATTGAGGGTCTTCCTTTACATATAAATGGAACATGCAATTTGTGGGGTTTTGTAACTGGTTTCTTTCATTAATGCAATATATCTTATTCCTATAAAACAAGGAAACAAGGTGCATTTATTGAAAATTTAATATGTGACAGAAACCAATCTTTCCTTTTTACATTTTGATTTGTTTACTCTTTACCACAGTGCATTGCAGTATATATTATTATCTCCATTTTTCGATGATAAAATGGAGACATAGAGAGATCAAGGTAACACCAGTACAGCTACTAGGACAAAGTCAACATTTGAAACCAGACAATGTTGAAACAGTCAAGCTTTTAATACTGTATATCACGTATTGGACCACGAAGTTGGTTGAACTGCAAGGTTGACAGTTCAAACTCACCAGCTACGCCTCGGAAACACTATACAGGGTCACTATGAGTTGGAACCAACTCAGCCACACTTAAGAACAACAACAGAATACCACATTATATGGCCTCGTAAATATATATTTGCATTAGAAAAAGTTATCTTATATATCATAATATGCATACTAATGGTTTGCTAAGGATAACAGATCCAGGATTTTAGTGATAAAGTTGTTGTTAGTGCCACTGAGTTGCTTTTGACTCTTGGTGACCCTGTATAAGGCTTCCAAGGAGCAGCTGGTGGGGTTGAACCATCAACCTGTGTCTAGTAGTTCTGTACTTATCCTACAGTACCATACCAGGACCTTCTAGTACTGACATAAATTTTATTGTGAATTCCCTTTGAGGTCTTTTTGCTGTTTTTGTTAAGTGCTGTTGAGTTGGTTCCAACTCAAAATGATCCTGTGTAGGATTCTTAAGAAATAGCTGGTGAGTTTGAACTGCTGACCTTTAGGTTAGCAGTCCAGTACTTATCTTAACAGTATCACAGCAGGACTCATCATAAGAGGTAACTAAAATTTATGATAGTTATATATGAGAAGTCCTGGTGTGGCATTGTAGGTTAATGCACCATACTGCAAAGCCGTTTGAATTGCAAGGTGAGCAGTTCAAGCTCACCAGCTGCTCCTCGGAAACCCTATACAGGGTCACTATGGGTCAGAACTGACTCGACGGTGCTTAATTACAAACAACAACAATATATGAGAGAACTTCAAAAAATTCCATTATCTTTTTATTCCATTTTATCTTCAAACATTTTGATGCCCCCTCTTATTTTCCAACTGGTTAGTTAATATGATGCTAAGCATAAGTAAAAAATTTTTCAAGTTTTTATTGTGACCTGAGTAGACATTTGCAGAGCAGATCATCAGTTTAACATTCAACAAATCATGTTCTTTGCTTTGTTACATGGTTGCAGTCTTCTCCATGTCCCAACAGTACAGCATTTAGCTCTATTCACTTGAACTATTGCATTCCTCCTAATGTCTCCTGCTTTCTTCATCTTTCCTTTGGTAACCTCCCTCTTGCTGTATATGGGTTGCCCTGTAACTCACGTTAACATGTGTCTACCCTCTAGCCCAGGAATAATCTCCCACCCCATAACCATTATAAATTGTTTCTTTAATGAAGAAAACCATTTTTACACTTTTTACAACATTGATCTCACAAAATGTTTGTCCTTTTGTGATTGCTAAATTTCACTCAGCATAATGTTCTCCAGGTTCAACCATGTGAGCTGTTTTACAGATTCATCATTATTCTTCATTGTTTTATACTATTCCATTGTGGGTATGTACCAAAGGTTGTTTAACCATGCTTCTGTTGATGGGCATGTTTTTGATATGTCTATTGTAGACAGCTTATTGAAGGATCCTATTTTCTTATATATTCTGTTCTTTGTATCCTGATGGTACATTTAATCAGTTACATTCAGTGTAATTATCAATAGGTATGGATTGATTGCTTTGTTTTTCTGTTTGTGTGCATGTGTGTGTGTGGTACTGCTGGATTCTTTGTTCCACATAATTTTCTGTGCTGAGTTTATTTTGTTTGTGGGTTTTCTTTTCATTTTCATTTCTGTTTTATTGTTGTTATTGTTGTTAAGTGCCGTCGAGTCGGTTCCGACCCATAGCGACCCTGTACAGGGTTTCCGAGGCTGTAAATCTTTATGGGAGCAGAAAGCCTCATCTTTCTCCCGCAGAACAGCTGGTAGTTTCGAACTGCTAACCTTAAGGCTCGCAGCCCGATTTGTAACCACTATGCTTATTTAGTATTTATTAAATCTTTCTGATTTTTCTCTGCTTTTATTTTGATGGACCAGGTGTATTGTTTTTCTTTGAGATTACCGTACAACTTATTAATTTTTTTCCCTGCTTAAAGGTTTGTTTTATCCTGAAACCTACTTGACTTTCTTGCTATCTTGAATTTCTGTCTCTATACTATTCCTTCCTTTTGTTTTGTAGTTGACTTCATTTTACATGATAACTCTGGCTCCCTATTTTTAGTCTTGTAGGTGTGTTTTATTTTAAATACTTCTATATCAGGATTGAATTCTGGGTGCTGTTATCATGTATGGTAAGCTCAGGTTGTTACCTGCTATTGTTTGTTCTCAGTCCAAAGAACACCCTTTAGCATATTTTTGGTAATGTTGGTCTGGTCATTACAAAGTCCTTTAATTTCCATTTACTAGTGAATGCCCTAATTTTGCAATTGTATTTGAGGGACATCTTTGCTGAGTATATGATTCTTGTTTGGCAATTTGTTTTTCTTTTGTTTCAGAGTTTTGTATATGTCATCCCATTGCCTTCTTGCCTGTATGGATTCTGCTGAGAAATCAAAAGCTTATTCTTAATTGGTTCTTCTCTGTCGGTAACTTTTCATTTTTCCTGAGCTGCTCTCAGGATTCTTTCCTTGTCTTTGATTTAGCAGATTTTGATTATGATATGCCTTGTTGATTTTCTTTTGAAATCTATCCTGTTCAGTGTTTGTTCAGTTTCCTATATGCTTATTGTCTTGTCTTTCATGATGTTAGGGGAAGTTTTCTTCCAACAACTCTTCGACAATTTTCTCTGTGCTTTTTATTGTCTGTTCCTGTTTTGTAATTCCAGTTACCCATAAGTTGTTCATCTTCTTGGTGTCCTCATATTAAGGCTTTCTTAATATTTTTTCATTCTTTTTTCCGATTGTTCTTCTAGCATACTAATACTGAGCGATTTTTCTTCACACTCACTAATTCAGGGCTTCCATTGTTTTCAAAATTCTCCTTTGTCCTTACAATGTATTATCCATTTCTGAAATTTTAGTGTTAATCTTTTGGATTTTTAATTGCAGGTTTTGTATTGTTTCAAAATTTGTATTTATTTTATGTTTCTTCTTGTAGTATTTTCCTTAATTCTTCTAAAGTGTATATAGTGTTCTCCTTGTGTTCCTCAATCTTTCTGTCAAACCTTTGACGGTCCCAAAATACTCTTTTGAATTATTTTTCATTTATTTCCATTACCTTTTTTCCCCCTCAGAAATGTTTTCTGTCTTTTCATCGTGGTCATTTGTTTGAGTCATTCTCTTGTTTCTTTGTGTGAGCTAAAACTTTCTGCTGTCTTCAGGGCATTTTGGTGGTGGTGTTGTACTTGTAAAAACAAACAATGCAGTTGGTGGGCTCCTACAATTCAAGAAGCTCATGAGGTAGTTGCAGAAGAAATGTGACCACAGAGTCCCTGGCCCTAGATGGAATTCCTGTGGGTCTCGGTCTTATCTGTGTTCAGTGCACTCAGTCTGAAAGTTGTTTGTGGTAGCCCTTGATTTAGCTGGTATCAGTATCTGTTAGGATCATAGGGAAGCTATGGGCGGGGTGACCGGTTAAATGCTGGTCTGGTGACTTTGAAGGTTTTGTAGGTCTGGAACCAAGCCCTCCTGAATTTAGCCACCAAACCTGCACATAGAAGTAGTGTAGCTGGCCCCCAACTCACACTGGCATGTGATCTCCCAGATCACATGGCTGTGATCTCCCAGAAAGCAGGGTCCAGCTTACTGTGGATAAGTGTGAGAGCTCGCCACACTTTTGGTCACCAGGGAAGTGTGGGAAAAAGAAGAAATCGCACTTTTCCTGCCTTCCACACGAATTTGCTCTGCCAAGCCACCCTTTGCCAAAGCTGCTCACAAGATGGTTGAGCCACATCTAGCCAGCTGTTCACCCCGTTCCTTCTCTTGCCATCCTTGCTCAGCCTCCCCTACCCGTAAACACTCCATCCACCTCTCTAACCTTTCTCTCTGAAAATATTAAATTTTATCTTGGAAATGATGTTACAACTCAGACTAATTTAAAAAATATCATATGATTACATTTGCAGCTCCAGTATGTCGTATTATCCCTATGATTCTGGAAAATTGAAATTAAAACAAAATTATTACTTTTTTTTAAACATTATTTCTAAATGTTTTCTATATAATTTTGTAGTCAGTCAGTAGATAAGCTTCCAAAAAAGAAAAGGTAAGATTAGAATATAGTTTCTTCATTTAATCAGAGATTTTAAAATCTATTTTCATTGTTAAAGAAGAGACATAAGCTTGCAGGTTCAAACTAACATTTTATATGGGAAAAATAAATGTCTTTATTTTAGTTCTTGCTTCACCCATTATTTCGGTGAATTAGTTTTTGAATTCTAGAATTACAACTCAGTAAACAGATTGTGCGTATGCTTTATTTTTACCTTGTGGCAAACATAACAATAATTACATGTAATATGTAAGTGCTAATTCCAGACAGCATTAGGTGTTAAATTAAAAAAGAAAAAAAGAAAGAAAATAGCTTCTTGTTAAAGTAACAATTTTTATGAATATAGAATTGAAATTTGAATGTTTTCTTTAAAGTATTATTCATTGTTAATTTCACATAGGGAAATACACCCTTTTGCTCAATATAAGGAATCCTGATGGGTACAGTGGTTAAAGCACTTGGTTTCTAATTAAAAGGGTGGCAGTTCAAACCCACCAGCTGCTCTTTGTAAACACTATTCAGTCTGCTTTCTTAAAGATTTATAAGTTTGCAAGCCTTCTGGAGCACTTCTACACTGTTATGTACAGCCCTGAGACAGAATCAACTCAAGGTCAGCAGGTTTGGTTGTTGGTCTATTATAAATGCCAATACTGGTGTTTATAAATGTTGTAGGAGTCCTGATGTGGCTTTGTAGGATAAGCACTGGACCACAGGTCAGTTTAAACCATAACGTTGACAGTTCAAAGTGACCAGCTTCTTCTCAGAAACTAGACAGGGCCACTATGAGTCAGAATCAGCTCCATGACACTTAACAACAACAACATACTGTGGTAACTTTGTTTCCATCAATTGTAAGGCATCATCTATTATTGCTAATATTATTATTTAAGGAAATTGTTATATTTTCTACCATAGATCCGCAATAATATCTCATTCTATTTTCTCAGGAACTTCCAGAACCATTACTTGATGAGAATTGTAAAAAGGAATTTGATGAAAATACATGTAATCATAAAACACCAGAATCTAATATGGAGATGAAAATAGCTTGGCGATACCAGTTATTACCCAAGATGGAGGCAAGTCAACATATAACTGATTTCTAAAATTTACAGATATATTTTATAGACTCTCTTGTAGTATGTCTGTTATATACAGTGTACATTTGTATATTTAAATAACTAGGCATTTCATTTGTAGAGTATTTATCAAAGTGATATATGTCTTGAAAATGAAATTATGGCAAATTGTTGTTTTACCAGATTAGATTATTTTACTTTTTCTGTAATCTCCATATAGAATCCTTCACATGAGATTGCAAGCCAGAGTAAGGTTACTAATTAAGCCATTTCTGTCCAGCATAGCTATCTGAAATAGTCAGTGTAAGCAGTAATTCCTTGGGATTACTTTGTTTATTTTCATATATTTTTCAACCATAATAATCTTTACATTTTTATACTCACCTATCTGGTAACCTCACCTGTAAGACAGGAGATAAGAGTGCAGTTTCTGAGACACTAAAACAGATGTTCACTAAAGTTCATGAACTATATAAATGCTGCAGGCTTAAGGAAAATTTCTCAGAACCTATGTAGAAGAATAAATGTAGCAGGCTGTTAATTTTACATAAAGTTCTAATAAACATTATCAACTTTCTAAACTCACAGAATATGAGAAAAAAATATGTTTTCCTTAAGGTGTATATATGTATATATTTGTAAAGTGCCCTTAAGTCAGTTGTTAAGAGCCCTTCCAACTCATAGCGACTCTGTGTAGGGTTTCCCAAAGAGCAACTGGTGAGTTTGAACCATGACCTTGCAGTTCAGATGACACTGTGGTCCAGTGCTTATCTTATAGCACCACACTAGGACTCCATATCTGTGTGTATGTGAAATTATAAATATTAGATCATATACCATTCAACAATTTTCACATGTCCAATTCAGTAACATCATTTGGTTTCCTTTTGCCATTCCTCCATTTTAAATTATAACTATTATAACCTAGGTAACCCTGTGAGCAATTCTACTCTTGGACTCCTGGTATGATGCTGTAGGATCAGCACTGAACTGTGAACCACACCAGCTGCTCCTTGGAAACCCTATTCAGGGTTGCTATGAGTTGGAACCTATTCGATGGCACTTAACTACAACCAACCTTATAAATTACAGTACCTTCCTGCCAAGCTCAGATATAGCCTTAGAATTCTTCTCTGCAAAGTGCTCTAAATATTCATTGCCAGTTAATCACAGTTCATATGTGAGATGAAATGTGACTGCCATTCTAGGCCTGCAGTATAAAATGCAAACTTCTTAAGATGTGGACTCGATTTATACAATCTAACCCAAGCCTACCTTTTTAGCCTCTTCCCTCTGTGTATATAAAATACTATATTCACACATCATTTGTGATTTGCTCCTTGTACTTGTTTTCTGATGCTAATGCTTTTCACTTTCCTTATCTCCTGGAGAACTCATCCGGTTATACCACACTGAGAAAGTAAAAATGATAGACTACTTGTGATACAGCTTTTCTCTGAAAGTTTTGGCTACTGGAGGTAGATGATGGTATTGTTTGTTGCTCTGTTTCACTCCTGGTCCCCCACCAGAGTTCATTTTCTTTTAACATAATAAGTTCTACTAAATGATTCCATTTAACTCTCTTCTACAACTGACAGCATTGAAGGGTAGTTTGTGAATGTCAAACAAAAGTTTTCAAAATGTAAAATTAAACCAAAATACTCTTACCAAACTGAGTGAACTGAATAGTTACTGATGATGATTTGATGTAGGGTAAAGCACTGGACCGCAAGAGCTGTTTGAACTACAAGGATGGTGGTTCAGACTCACCAGCCACTCCTTGGAACCCCCTTGGCAACACTTAACTACAACAAAACATCTTTATGGCAGAGTCTTGGTGTGATGCTGAGGGGTAAAGCACTGGTTTGAACTGCAGGCTTGGCAGTTCAAATGCACCAGCTGCTCCTTGGAAACCCTATTCAGAATCGCAATGAGTTAGAACTGACTGGATGGTACTTAACAACAAACAATAATTTTTATGGCAAAAAATGCATTAATTAGACTTCAAACATTAGATTATGTACACTACATGTCACTTTTAGTTATCTTTTTAAAAGGAAATATTTTAAGTCTTTGTTTTATCATTTTAGAGGTTAAAAGATTTCTCAGAAGTTCCAAAATCTAATTATATGTTATTGCTGTATATCTTAAATAGAAAAAAAAAACAACTTGAATAATTTTTCTTATAAGGGTATGTTTTTCATATTCATTTTGTTGAAAGATTAAAGTTTTTCATTGTAAATAAATTTTAATGTAAACTTGTGACAATATCAGTTGTCATGTCGAATTTTAATTACTAATAAAGCAATAACTGTAATGAGAAAAGTTTTCAATTTTAGTTATTTTAATGAATTATTTATAAACTGTCATAGTATGAAATCAATGCTCTGCCTTGATTCATCCCAAATCTGAGATTTCTATCATATTAATATTGTAATTAGAAACAGTAATAGAGCTGGCAACTTAAAAAGCATACTTTCTTCTTGACAATTTAGCGTATATCTCTGAGTGCATAGAACTTCAAGAACTTTCATTCCACTAATAAATTTATTAACTCAAACTTAAAAGTGGAAAGTCTCTCTTTCTTTTTCTCTCCCCCAGGCCAGTCTGCTAAAATAGATTATTCATGCTTATTTGATTCAGGTAGGCTTTTGCAAGCTTCCCTGCTAGGCCTGGGAATGTGGTACATTGAGGCTTTTTCAGAGGTTCCTGACATAGACCAGGCTTTTATTGCATGGTGTTTTATTATAGCCAAATCCTAGTCTCCACCCAGTTTGTAGGCACTCTGCTTATTCTTTTGAATCAGGAAAGGTTATCACCTACCTTAATCCATGCAGCAGTATGGATTAAGAACACCAGTGTGCCCCAGGACTCTCAAAGAGGATCCTGGAAACTTCTTGTTTCTTCTTTTTTGCTGTCTTTACTAAATTCTATTGGGCCTTAGGGGGATTTGCATCTGAAATGGGCAGCCTGGTGTTTTTCTCAATGAAGACATCAGATCAAAGTTCAGTTAGTCAAGGCCTTTCTCAAACATTAACGGGGTTTGGACTTTACACAATAAAAAGATGAGCTCTAGCAGAGATTGCAGTAAAAACATTCTGAACTATAATCCGGATAAAGAATAGATTATAGGCCAAAGAACAGACCTTGTTTAAATTGTTTTAGACTAATAACTTTACATTAAATAACTTTATGTCATATTCGTAATTGTAAGAAACATATTTGAATACTGTAATTTTTGTAGCTATTTTCATGACGAAGTTTTTGGAAATGATACTTCTGTTCATATTGTGTTAGAAAGATTAGCCTGAAGTAAATAGATTGGTCTCTATCAATGAAAAGAAATAGTACCTTATGGAGCAGTGAACATTCATTTTGTTTTGAAAATAAACGTCAAATCCACAAACTGAATCTCAGTGTTTCTATCAGGCATTTCAAATGCTTATTCCATGTTCCAGAATAATTTGATGTTTGTTAGCATTTAGTTTAAGAATATGAATCTTTGAGGCCTTAAATGCAAATATCAATGTCAGGAAATGCATTTCTTATCTAATTAACAAATTGTTAGTCACTTTAGTAAGATAAATTGAGAAGCCTCTGTGTATAGTTTTTCAATTTCTGCAGAGTATCTGGTTCTGTTGAAAGTGTCTGTTACGTAGCACTAAGGCTAGCAGACGTGATGAGCATAACAAAACTTAGATCATGACTATTCCTTGAGATTTATGATTGATCTGATTACAGCCAATTATCAACTTCAGTTTGTTAGTAGTTCAGTTTTGGATTGAAATCCTTATGTATTTCTAATGTGCTGAGGGAAAGGAATCAGCCCAGAGTCCATTCAAATTAATATAATAATAAGTTATGTTACTAAGCTTTTATTGTTCTGTATAAATAATTTAGCATCAATGAGTTAATGATTATGGGAAATATAATTTGTTGAAGACATTATTAGAAAGAACAAAAGATGAAATTATCAATGAAATCATGATGATACCAGATTTCAGATTTATCTAATGTAGCTTACATATCTCCCACTTAATTCTGAACTTTGTTGTTCTCTGTTTTATCCCAGTATATTTTAGACTGTGAGCATAATTTTAGTCAGAAATTTTGAATACACAGTATGCCCTGGTTTATCAGAATTTAATTTTTGAATGATGCTTAGTTTAATATTCTTAAATATCTAGTTTTTTGTGGATCCATCACCAGTAGATTAATTTGTTTTGTTTTCATTAGTTCTTTACAACTACATATTTAATTTCTCATTAAAACCTAGAATCATGAGAATTATGTGTATAATTTCTTGAACTTAAGAAGCTGTGTAATAGTACTTTAAAAAAAATTTAAAAGCGCAGGTATTTAAATTCTTACCAAATGTGGGAACTGCTAAGAATGAAAAAGTGTGGGAAATAAAAGGTTGATTTCTAACAAAAGTCTAAAATGATAAAGATATTGTATGTTTCTTTAAACTTAAGTAAATCTGTTTATATCAACTTTTATTAACATTAAGAATATATGAATATGTTAGTGTTTTGTTGGATGCTTGACAAATGAATTATAGTTAAGAAAATAAATACTTGTTTTTCAAAAACGGTATGACTCTTCTTAACAGACTGGACCAGTATCTTCATCAAGATTTGGTCACTATTATGATATTTCAAAAAGAATGCCCCAAGAACTAATTCAGACTTCAAAATGGCATGGATTTTTTCTTCCAGAAGAATTGTCTTCATCTATTAAAGTGGAACCCTGGTAAGTCAATGACTCTTATAAAGCAAATTCTAATTTCAGAGGTTAACAGAATGCATCTTTACCACTTTCTTTGAAAGAATGCTATCTAAGCATACATATCCTAAGAATAAATAATCTTTTTTAATGTAATATGTAACATTAGCTGTGTATGTGTTTAATAATATTTCACTATAAATCTTTTTTTCCTTTTCAGGCCCTATATAATAGTTAACCCTATTGTTACTCTAATTTACATTGTGAAAGGTCTGGAGATCAAATTTACAACACCCGATGCTTTATTGTCTTAAAATTGTAGAATAGTTCTAAATTGGGACTGTTCAGCCATAAATGCAAATAGATGCTTATTGGTAATAATAGAAAAGAAAATGATGTAAAATGAAACTATACACTGAGAAAATAAACAAGTTTAAAGTAAAATAAATAAACAGGCAAGTGTCCATCACTTAACATCCATTCCCACAATGATCAGGTACATATCTATACATGATCCCTAAGGCATTTGTTTTATTTTTTGTTGCTGTTTACTTGTTTGTTTTGTTATTTTAAAGGAAGTCAACTCTCCTTTTATAATTTCACCCTAATGGCTTTAAAGTCCCCAGTATGAACTATCAGTGGGACTCCAGGGCACAACCCAATTCTTGTAGAAATCAGCCACATCAGCAAGGTGACAGCAAGCAGACCTTGTGCCCAAATGTGTACAAGGTCCCATTCCAGCTGCCAGCATAGCCCCCATCTAACCCAGCTTCATGCCCAGTAAAACTAAAGTCCTGTAAGTATAGATCTCCAGTTTTGTCTGGCCGCCTCCTACAAGGTTAATATAATAAGCTTCATATGTATTTAACTATGGATTGTACAGAGACCACCTGTATATAATATGTTGTTCTCACAAGTCCAAATCTCACAATGTCCTGTTTCACAAAGCATATATCATGGATGTTAAACAGCACATACCTGTACAGTTTTCCAATATTTTATTTATTAAGGCTCTCTAGTCCTAGTTATGCTGTAAATAAAGAAATTTGTAGTTTTTTAAGATACTTCAGGAAATTTCAGACTCAAGTTTTACAATAAAACGTATAGGTATTAAACCAAACTATTAGGTTTGTGTTATCCACCACTCATCTGTCAGTTTGTCGTACTGTCGTGGCTTGCCTGCTGCTGTAATATTGTAAGGTATACCAGTAGGAACACCCATTGTGGACAGGATTCATCAGCACTTTCAGAGTAAGACAGACTCGGAAGAAGGAGAAGCAGACTACTTATGAATGTTTAGACACTGAAAACCTTTGAAACAGTAGTGGAACACTGTTAGAGAGCACCAAAATATTTAATATTCAAACATCATGAATAGCACCAGAATATTGTCAAACATAGTGCCAGAAGATGAGCCTCTCAGGTTGGAAGGCACTCAAAATGTGACTGGGAAAGAGTTGTTTCCACAAATTGGAGTTGACTATGATGATGCAAATGGAGTAAAACTTTCAGAACCTTCATTTGCTGATGGGACACAACTCAAACTGAGGAGAAACAGCTGTAAATACCCATTAATAATCAGAATGTGGATGGTATGAGGTATGAATCTAGTAAAATTGGAAGTTGTCAAAAATGAAACGGAACACATAAAGATTGATATCTTAGGCATTAGTTAGCTGAAATGGACTGGTACTAGCCATTTTTCATCAAATGATCAAATCATTTACCATACCAGGAATAACAAATTAAAGAGGAATGGCATCACATTCATTATCGGAAAGAACATTTTAAGAGCCATCTTGAAGTTCATTGCTGTCTGTAATAGGATAATATCCATATGCCTCAAAGGAACGTGGTGGCTCCATATGATAAACACTGGATTGTTTTCAGCCCAGATCCATCTAACATCAGCAATGACATCCTTTTGTTCTATACCCTCATCTAAGTCCGTCTTTAACCTCGGGCAGTTCTCTGCCAATGTACGTTTGCAGCCACTTTTGGATTATCTTTAGCAAGATACTATTTGTGTGTGATATTAATAATATTGACCTTTGATTTCCGCATTCCATTAGGTCACCTCTCTTTGGAATGGGCACAAATTATGGATCTCTTCCAGTCAGTTGGCCAGGTAGTTATCTTCCAGATTTCTTGGCATAGATGAGTGAGTGCCTTCAGTGGTACCGATTCCTAATTTTTGTCAATTACTGAACCAAACACATTACGTAAAAGTCTGGCAAATAGATCAAAGTAACACTTCCATCTGTCAAATTATACATAGAACCCAAATTTTTTTCTGACTCAAAAACCTGCATTATCAATAATGGTATAGTGCTTCTGTTCATGAAAGTGCTTTTGTTGTTGTTAATGTTAAGTGCCTTTGAGTCAGTTCCAACCCGTAGTGACCCTGTATAGGATTTACTAGGAGCAGCTGGTAAGTTGAACTGCCAACCTCGCGGTTCAAACTGCCTTTGCAGTCCAGTGCATTAACCCATAGTTAATGCTATACCAGGACTCCATGAAAGTGCTTAGGGATTTTTTTTTTTTTTTAATTAAACAAAAAATAATATGATGTTACTTTTGTGATTAAGAGAGAAATTAAGGTTGAAGCTATTTTGAAATTAGAATAGATAAGGTTTTTATTCATTCATTCAACTAAGAGGAATTGGGAATTAATATTTGTTGAGAGTTTATTCAGTGTCTATCAGTATTCCAGGCATGTGGCCATAGAATACTCACTTTACCCTTTCAGCAGCCTTTAAAGAGAAGTATTATAATCTGTATTTGATAGCTGAGGAAATTTGTAGTCAAAGATACTTATGTTGCTGTTGAGTCTATTCCAACTCTTCCAACTCAGAGCAATCCTGTATGGTGTTTCCAAGGAGCAGTTGGTGGGTTTGAACCATCCAATTTGCAATTATCAGTCCAGCTTTTAGTTTACCCTACAGCGCCCCACAGTTACAATGCTGAGATCCAAATCCAAGTATCTAAAACCTCTGCTCTTTTTGTTGCACCAGGCTGTCTCCGTAAATGGAGGCAGTCAATGTACAGCGCACCAAGCTAGGTGTAAGAAAATTACACACTGACTAGCTGTGAGTATATAGTCCTATAATCTTGAAATAATATTTTTCAGAATGTTTTTTGAGAAGTAGCAGTTTTATGCAGAATAGAAAAACTTACAGATTTTAATTATCAAGGCAGTATTTCATTTCATAGTAGTTAACTGATAATTCACTTATTTCATATTAAACATAATGCTTAATTAAATGTAATTAAACTTTAAACATGTAATTAAATTAATTTTGAAGAGGGTACTTTACCATGTGAGATTTATTTTAATTTATGAAAAGCGTGTGCTCATTTCAATAAAGTGAACTTTACTGGTTCATTTATAAAACAGTAAAGCTAAGCCTTACCATTTTCTATATTTTTCCTATAATTAAGACTAGAGGATATAGCTGTGTCCCACTGCCATATGTGGGTTATAATATATAATTTCTAAGGGCACTGTTGAAATATCTTTACAGTAAGAAACATTGAAGGTCATTTGACATTTTCAGTAACTCATTGATTTCGTTCTGGTGTGGTTCTCTATAGGTTAAGCACTAAATTGGTAACTGCAAGGTCAGCTCTCAGAACACACCAGTTGCTCTCAGAAACCTTATATGGTGTTGCTGAGAGTCAGAATTGACTGATAGCACACAAAAACAGCAACAACAACAATTGAAAATGATTGTTAGGTTTGCCTATGGTGCATACAATTTGAACTTTCAAGTGGAAGCAAGGGTCAAAAACCCTAAGATGTACCATGGTTTCGTTTCGGTATTTCATAGTCATAAATGATGATAGGAAAATATTTTTGATGACAATTCTGTTACCACAGTTTTTTATTTTTGTTTTTTAATTTGACATTGTTTTGAATAAAACTTTCTTAAGAGGCACTTAATAACAACAACAGCAGGCATACCCAGATATTGTTCTGTTTCCTCATTATAAAAATTTAGCATTCCTCAAGGTAGCAGCCATGTTTTAGCTTCCATATCAGTTAACATATGTACTATCATACTGTTTAACCTACTATACTGTATAAATGTTACTTTAAGAGTAGGTATGTCAGGTCATTAATATTCATTTACATAACAATTGGTAATATATAGAATGAATTTATTTTGAGATATGCAAGGTGGCTTCAAAAAGTTTTTGGAAAATTCCATTATCTTTTCATTCCATTTTTCCATGAATTTTGTGAGGCGGCCTCCTATCTTTGATTAGAAGCACTGTATTTCTATTGGATAAGGACAAGATCCTTTTTCGAGCCTACAAGCCCCTCTATGGGAGAAAGATGAGGTTTTCTGCTCAGCTGAATGTGTATAGCCTCAGAAATCCTATGCAGGGTCCCTGTGATTTGGAACCGACTCACCGGCAATAAACAACATAGCTCTGAAATTCAAGATTTTATTGTGTGGTGCTCTAGGATCAGCACCAGAATGTGAAGCACAGAATTGTCAGTTCAAACCAACCAGTTGCTCTAGTTGGAACTGACTCAACGGCACTTGATAACAACAATGATTAGCCCAATAAATGAGAGAAGAAAAAAAAAGGTGCTGTCTAGACAATCCCAGCTTAGTAACCACATGTATGTCAGAATAGAATTGTGCACAAGTTTTTCAATGACTGATTTTTTTAAAAGGAGACTGCTAGGGCTTTCCCAGTTATCTCTGGGTAGACAAGAAGCTTTCAGTTAGCCTGGAATGCTTAATTCTGCATTATCCAGGAATCCCCTAATCACCTTACAGTGTGATTTTTTTGTCATGTCTACATGCTTATCTTTCCCTCTTCAAGGACTGGAAATAAAGAAATCACACCTTTTCTATTACCCACTTGAAACAGCTCTTCCTGGCCTCCCTCCTCTGCCAAAGTGCCTCACAAGATGGTTGAGCCAAATCTGACTAGCCATTCAACAATAAGTGTCATTCTCTTATCATCCCTGCTCAGTCTATCCTCACAGCAAGCATTCCATTAACCTTTCTTCTGAAGGTCAGGGTGCCAGAATTTTCACCTGTGTCTTATTTTGTATTTCATATCTTTGTTGTAGAGGATCCGCCATCTTGTCAGAAATACCACCAGTATTTTAAATACCAGCACAGTCACCAATGATGACTAGGTTTCAGTGAGGCTTCCAGACTAGAAAGAAGGAGAGGCGGACCACTTCTGAATGGTTAGCCACTTACAACCATAAGAATAGAAGCAAGCCTTTGGCTGATATAATGTCAGAAGACGAGTCCCTCAGGTTGGAAGGCATTTAAAATACTGCAGCCTTAGAGAAGAATTGTCCTTAATGACATGGATGGAGCAAAATATTCAGGAACTTCATTTGCTGATAGGACATGATTCAAAATGAGAAGAAACAGCTGTAAACAACCATTAATAATCAGAATGTGGAATATACAAAGTAGAAATCTTGGAAAATTGATGTTAAAAAATAAAATGGAATGCATAAAAATCAATATTCTAGGCATTAGTGATACTTGAATACTTACTGATGAAGATAAAAAACTACAGCCTTCAGTATGGATTATACCTGAATGTAAAGAAAACAAAAATCCACACAACTGGACCAATAATATCATGATAAATAGAGAAAAGGTTAAAGTTGCCAGAGACTTCAGTTTACTTCAGAACAGCAGCCAACACCTCAATGAACAGATTGCAATTCGAAAATCTACTACAAAAGACCTCTTTCAAGAGTAAAAAGAAGTCGGGGTCTTGATGGTGGCTAGGGTGGAGGTGCAGTGAGGTTTGCCATCAGCAATACCACAGAATACCAGGCAAAGCAGATTCAGGGCAGAGCTCCAAAACTCGGAACCACATAGATAGGAATATTTAAAAGGTTTGAAGACTTATAGCTAGTGGAACTTGTAGCAAAAGTAAGAAATTGTGTACTTTTGAATCTTCTGGGCTCAGGGGCTGGAGCTGACAACTTGGGCAAGACCAAGCAGGGAAGCAGACACACCACAGAAAAGTGCTGTGGGCAGCTCGGAGCAAATCTGGACAATACACTTTGTCGGTTTTGCTTTGTTCTGATTTTCTTTTTTTGGTTACCTGTTCATTAGCCTCCCACTGTTTGCACACCTCCATTCTGGTGACTAGAGGGGGTGCCTGAGTGAGTGGACACCCCCCACCCTTACCACTGCTGGGTTCTTCTGCCATGCATGTACACAAATACCCTCAACCCAAGAGCCGGCACTGAACTGTTTCTTTTTAATATGGAAAAGCCAGAACAAGGGGCATGGAGAGGGAAAGA
>NW_006408590.1:6971841-6985076 GCF_000296735.1 Chrysochloris asiatica
ACAAACGCCAAAATATGACCTTGAGGATAGCCCACTTGAATTTAAAGACCTTCAAGAGCATTGGACACTCATGACCAGAGGGAGTTGTAGGATAGCATCAGTAACATCATATCATACCTAGGAAAATCAAAGGTCTTTAAAATGACAGAAAAGAAAGAAAAGAGTTAAATGGATATCAGAAGAGACTTTAAAACTTGCTCTTGAATATAAGCTAAAGGGACTGAGATAAATAATGAGTAAAAGAGCTGAATAAAAATTTCAAAGGGCAGCTCAAGAAGACACAGTATTATAAAGAAATGTACAAAGATCTGTAGTTAGAAAACCAAAAGGAAAGAACATGCTCAGCATTTCTCAAGCAGAAAGAACTGAAGAAAAACTTCTAAGCCTCAAGTTGCAATATAGTGGTTACGAATTGTGCTGCGAACCGCAAGGTCAGCAGTTTGAAACTACCCACTGTTCCGTGGAGAAAGATGAGAATTTCTGTTCCCTTTAAGATTTACAGCCTCTGAAACCCTGTACAGGGTCGCTATGAGTTGGAACAGACTTCACGGCATATAACAACAACAACATGGGGAAAATATTGAATGATCAGGAAACATCAGAAGATGGAAGGCATACACAAAGTTACTGTACCAAAGAATTGATGTATGTTCAACTATTTCAAGAGAACATGATCAAGAACAGGTGGTATTGAAGAAAGAAATCCAAGCAGCATTGTAAAAAAAAATAATAATAATAATAAGGCTCCAGGAATTGATGGAATACAAATGGACGGGTTTCAACAAAGTGATGAGGCATTGGAAGCACTTACTTGACTATGCCAAGAAATTTAGCAACTGCCTGGCCAACCAACTAGAAGAGATCTATGTTTGTGCCCATTTCTAAGAAAGGTGACCCAACAGAATTAGAAAATTATTGAACAATATCATTAATATCACATGCCAGTAAAATTTTGCTATAGAAAAATAAACAGCGATTGCAGCAGTACGTCGATAGGGAACTGCCAGTAATTCAAGATGGATTCAGAAGAGGATATGGGACTAAGAATATCATTGCTGATGGCAGTTGGATCTTGGCTGAAAGCAGAGAATACCTGATGATAGTACTTATATTTTATTGACTGTGCAAAGGCTTTCTGTGTGTGGATCATAACAAACTATGAATAATATTGTGAAGGATTGAAATTCCAGAACACTTCATTGTGTGCCTGAGGAATCTACACAAAGACCAAGAGGCAGTTGTTCAAACAGAATAAAGAGATGCTGAGTGATTTGCCATCAGGAAAGATGTGTGTCAAAGTTATATACTTAACCATACTTATTCAGTCTGTATGCACAGCAAATAATCTGAAAGTCTGCATTATATGAACAAGACTGTGGCATCAGGATTAGAGGAAGACTTGTTAACAACCTGTGATAATGCAGATAACTTAACCTTGCTTGCTGAAAGTGAAGACTTGAAGCACTTACTGATGAAGATCCAAGACTACAGTCTTCAGTATGGATTACACCTTAGTGTAAAGAAAACAAAAGTCCTCCAACTGAACCAATAAATAACATCATGATAAATGGAGAAAAGACTAAAGTTGTCAAGTGTTTCATTTTACTTGGCCCTCAATCAATTCACATAGAAGCAGCACTTAGTAAATCAAAGGATGCATTGCATTGAGCAAATCTGCTGCAAAAGACCTCTTTAAAGTGTTAAAGAACAAAGATGTCACTTTGAAGACTAAAGTTTATGCCTAACTCAAACTGTGGTATTTTCATTCACCTCACATGCATGGTGGACAGTGACTAAGGAAGATTGGAGAAGAATCAGTGCATTTGATTTATGTTGTTGGTGAAGAATATTTAAATTACCATGGACTTCCCAAAGAACAAAATCTGTTTAGCGAGAAGTATAGTTGGACTCATCCTTAGAAGCTAGGATGGTGAGCCTTCATTTATAGTAGTTTGAACGTGTTAGGAGAAGCCAGTCCCTGGAAAATGGCATCTTAATTAGTTAAGTGGATGATCAATTAAAGAAGAAAGACCCCCAATGAGATGGATTGACAGCAACAATGGACTTCAATATAAAATTGTGAGGGTGACACAGGACCATCTGTTGTCATAGTGTCACTATAAGTCAGAAGTGACTCGAGGACACCTAGCAACAATATCTGATAAGGGACTTATAGCTAGAATGTGTAAGAACTTTTATTACCTAATAATAATACTAATAAAACAATTTATCCAATTTAAAAATGGCCTACGAATCTAAGAACTACTCAAGATGTACAAATGGCCAATTAGCACTTGAAAAGATAGCAATGCTATTGGTCACCAGGGAAATATAAATCAAAACCACAGGGGGCTATAATGTCACACCCTGTATGATGGCTATAATAAAAAAGTCTAATAATGACAAGTGTTTATGATGATATAGAGAAATCAGAACCCTATTGTTCTGGTTGGGAATTTAAAATGGTGCAACTGCTTTGGAAAACAGTCTGATAGAGTCTCTCAGATGATTAAACATAGAATATCATTTTAACACATCAATTCCACTCCTAAATACATACCCAAGAGAAATGAAAACATATATCCACACAAAATATACATAAATGTTAATAGCAGCATTATTCATAATAGGCAAAAAGTAGAAATCCAAAGCTCCATCAACTGATGGAGTCAAAATGTGGTATATCCATACAATGGAATGTTATTCAACCTAAAAAAATAAATAAATACAGGTCAATATGTCTACGTGGATGAACCTTGAAACATTACATTAAGTGAATTTTTTTCTTCTATGCTTTCAGCTTGAGAAATTCTGAGTGTGTTTTTCCCTTTTGGTTTTATAACTTCAGATCTTTGCATATTTCCTTATATTAGTTTGTCTTTTTGAGCTGATTTTGCAGTCTTCTGTTCAACTCTTTTACTTCATCGTTTCTTCTTTTCATTTTGCTATTCTATGTTCACAAGTAAGTTTCATCTCTTCTGACAACCACTTTGCTCTTTTTTTCTCCTTTTAATAAACTTTGCTCTTCACGTATGATGTACTTGATGTCATTTCACAATTTGTCTAATCTTTGCTCATTAGTGTTTAATATGTCAGATCAATTATTTTATAAAGTATAACTTAGCCTCTAAAGAGGCTTAATTTTATCAACCGTAAGTGAGCATAATGACTATATTTACCTCACAGAGTTATTGTATTCATTAAATGTTTTGACTATGTTACAAAAGATTTTTGAACATTTGCTGTGTGCCAGACACTTATTTATTTGTTGATGTCATCAATAATACCAGATAGTTTTGTTACAATACTAACGCAAGCGTATGTTACCTATGATTAAACTTTTCATTTACCAACTAACCCATACTCGTTGCATTTGAGTTGCTTCTGACTCTTCGTGACCTTGTATAGGATAGAGTAGAATTGCATCATCGGGTTTCCAAGGCCTAATATGGTACTGTAGGATAAAGCACTGAACCACAAAGTTGGTTTGAATCACACGGTTGGTGGTGTATACCCAGCAGCTGCTCCTCAGAGACCCTATACAAGATCTCTTTGAGTCAGTACTGACTCGACGGTACTTAAGGACAACAATCTTTTTGCAAGCAGACCTGCCGCAGCTTTCTCCCATGAAATGTCTGCTGAATTCAAAGTACCAACGTTTCTGTTAGCAGCTAAGCATTTTAACCACTGTACCACTAGTATTCCTCTTAGTTCTATGAAGTTCATCTTTGCATAATTTTATTGTTATAATTCTTGCATGGCTACTAACTGAAAAATCAGAAATTCAAGCCCACCCCCCATGGGAAAAAGGTGAGGCAGTATGATTCAGTCACAGGATATAGTTGTGGAACTCCTATAGGGCAACTCGACTCTATTCTGTAAGGTTCATATGTGTCAGAATTGACTCAACTGCAATAAATTTGGTTTGAGGTTTGGATCTTTTCACAAATGAAATCTTGACTTCAATTACCTAAGTGTTATGTTGTTAAATTTGTTCTTTCATCAAATTAAAAGACTTTGTAACTGCTATTTGTTCATCGTTTGAGAAATAACCTATTGTAGATTGAATTATGTCTCCCCCAAATATGCTATATAAATCCTAACCTCTGTGTCTGTGATTATAATTCAGTTTGGAAATGGGTTGTCTGAATTGTTATAATGAGTCAGGTTTAGTACAAAATGTGTTTTTGAGTCAATCTGATTAAAAGAAGACTATTAAAGAACAAGAGAGGGGATCAAATAGATGAAAAGACACAGATCTCCAAAGAACCGGAAAGCAGAAACAGTAGAGACAAGGCCCTGCCTCCACAGTGGAGACAGAGACAGAGACAGAGAAAGGCTTCCCCTCAAGTGGTGAAAAAATAAATTCCTCATTTTTAAAGTCATCCATTTGTGGGTTTTCTTTTATAACAACACTAAGACACTACCTTTTATTTATTATCTACTTGAATTCTTACATAGATAAACTGCATCTGATTCCTTTTCTCCCAGTAGATTTTTCTTGTGTTAATGAAAATAAAACTACTTTTCACAGCAAAACTAATGGTATTAAATGTTAGAAAGAGGAAAATCTTAGATCTACTATAATTATTTTAACAGTCTACGAGAATATGGAAGAAATTAGATCATTTTGGTCGAATAAATGGTAGCAAATAAAAAGCTAAGAATATTTATGTATGTAGTATTTAATAATATGTCATCCTCAGATAACAATTCTAAATAATTAAGGCAAATTTTGTTATTGAACAACTTTGAGCAAAGGGAAAATGCTTAAGAAACTTTTTGCATATATAAAATGATAGTCCTTTGATAGCTATATTATTGGTAGATTATGATGTTCTGTCTATATTCTTGATCTGTCCTTCTTTAACATATACTGATATTCATCAAATGGTTGGCTGGAAATCATTTTGTAATCTGAGAATTTGACCAGATTTTTTCACCTATGCAAAGCATATTGACACATATAGGAATTGAATTTACTGTGTTTGAACAGCAGCACTGTGTTTTTTTTGAAAGTTGAGCTAGCCAGGACTAACATAATCATTAGGATATAAAATAGTCACATCATTGTCCTTAAGGAATATTATTATTTATAGACGCATTTCTCAATGGAAAATGAAAAAAATGTGTCCATTTAACAAATTGTTCATTAAAAGTCGAGTTACTGAAGCAGTGGGAAAAAGGAAGGAAAGAAACCAAGTTGTAGTTGGTGTTGTTGCTAAGTGCCGTCAAGTGGGTTCCGATCCATAGAGATCCTGTATAGGGTTTTGGAGGAGTGGCTGATGAGCTTGAACCACCAGTCTTGCAGTTCAAGCTGTCTTGCAGTCCAGCTCATTAACCCACAGTGCCACACCAGAACTACATTGTTACCAAGTTACCATATGAGAAATTACCATACTGCCCATTTAAATCCTTCCTTATGTGTTGCCATATTTGTTTTGCATAGAATAGCATTCTTTTCTCTTGATTTTCTTATTTTGTTTGTTTGTTTGTTAGATAGGTACTTTAGGCTAGCTCTGAATGTTCAATAAAAAGTTTACAGAGATGTACATCTTTTAAACCACGTACTGTTGATCTTGTACATTAAACTGTCTGCCATATTACCTAGATTTTGGTGTCTTTTTCTGATCCCATAAAGATTTACAGCCTCGGAAACCCTGTACGGGGTCGCTGTGAGTTGGATCAACTCCATGGCACAATAACAACAGCAATGTTGCATGTAGGCTTCAAATTGTATTTTATTCTTTCTTTAGAGCATTTCTTCTGACTCTGTGATCGCTCTACTTAGAACCACAATTAAACAAATAATTTTATGTTCTTAACTTCACTCACAGCTTTCACAGCATTAGGCACATAAATGCCTATGGAATGCATATTGTCCAGAACCTCATTATCATGATATTAAGTGTTCAGCCATACTACACAGGTTGTCCATTATACAGAATCCTAAATTGAGTTCATGTAAAGCAGCTTTTCTTCATTCTTGCTATATATTCTTTGAAATACTTAACAGTATTTGTAAAATGTTGTAAAATCATAGCATTAATGTGGAAAATAGGTAATCTTTTTAAATCCATACACTTTATTGTCTTTTTTTAATGAAGGAGATAAACAGTGAATTTAATGGAGATCATACTCACATGTTTTCATTTGTCTTAAAAGACGTAGTTTTTAAATTACTCTTCTTTTTTTAATTTGTTGTAAGAAAATTAAAAGTTTGGTGGAAGATGATCTCAGGTGATCAGGACATTGATTCAGGTGTACTTGACATAGTACTTCATTAACTATGTGTTAATTATCTATGATTACTCCTGAAAAGCTATAGTGACTTCATCTTTTAGGTTGCTTCATTAAATCATTAATTTTCTGGAGGCAACTGAGCGTGACATAATTAAGTCATCATAGTCTCTACAGATTTTTATCTTCCCATGATGTCAAGAACGCTGAGCTACTTAATATAAGGTATTTGTGACTTGTTCCCTGGATGTGTTGACTTTATATTTAGAAATATTAAATACTGTTTTGGTTCATCTAATTTTTTATTTAGTAATTTAATAAGTTATTTACTTAATGTTTTACCATAGATTTTGTATTTCCTGTATAATAAGTCCTTTTATATATTTGAACCATTTCTTACCAACAGTTCTCTGACCCATGGCTACCAAAAACTGCTTCAGTTCATTCAAAGAATCATTTATGAGGAAGGATTTGATGGATCTAATCCCCAGGTACTGAATACCTTCAGAGCTTTGTATAATCAGGTATATAATTCTGTGTCCAAACTCTCTAGAGGTGAATCCAGAGGCTTTAAGAATAATCAACAGTGAACAATCTATTTCCAAGCACAGAAGACATAAATAAGCAGCATACAGGCTGTCTTGGTTCTACTGTACTGTCTGTAGCATTTTAGCTAACTTTTCAGTGGAAGCTCATAGGATGGGCACATGCATTGTCAACACTGATTATTTTAAAATATTTATTTTAGCACTTGGAACGTAAATGTAGCCACATTTTGGAAATTACTTTTGAATCAGCAAGACTTGTGGTTTCCTATCTAAATTTTTCATGTTTGTGTCCTTCGGCACTTAATTTTTAATTACTTCATGATTAAGAATGATATCAAGATTTTATTTCTTATTGCATTATGCTTTGAGTTGTTTCATTTGTCATGATACACTTTATTTCCTATGTTAAAATGTTTTATAACAAATATTTCTCTGTGGCTCTATTTTTGAAAACTTCCTTTGAATTTCCACTATTAAAGATGTTACAGTTAGTTTAACTTAAACAAAATGAGGGACATTTTATTTCTAAATATTATAGCTTTTAGAATTCTCCCTCAGTGATTTTAATTGCTTTAGCTGCTAAAAGATTTGTATTACATTTATATTACTTTAACAGATTTTCTTCCATAGCACCATTATTATTATTAAAGAAGACAAAGAAGTAAAAACCCAAAATCTCATATAGTGCATTATCAGCTATGTATGCTCTTAATTCATAAATTTTTTTAAATATTATAAACTTTACTGCTATATTTAGCATATTCTTCATCGCAAAAGAAATGACCTTAAATTTGTTTTGATCATCAGTCTAATAGTAGGTCGTGTGTGTGGTGAAGCAGAGACGTGTATTTACTAATGGCTTTTCATGTGTATTTCAGTTTGTGATGGACCTTGCTATTTAGTATAATTTTATTTTGCTCATTCTTGCTCCGTTTTTAGTTTTAGCTAAGATCTGTGGGCATCATGTCTTCCCTTTGGTGGCAATGCCCGTCTGGAGAGATAAATTGGTCCCTGACAGACACCTCTTCCCACTTGCTGTGGTAACTATGGAAACAGGCATGTCATAACAGTTCCTATGGTACAGCATGCAGAGTGCTGCTTTTGCAGGATGTTGACACATCTTAGAGCAAGACATTGTATAGAATGCAAAAAGCAAGGACAATAGCAAAGGGATACACAAATACATTAACTCATGTGCACAAACACACTCTAAGAAGTCTTAATAAGTGATTGTTAAAATGGAATGAAATTTTATTTTCTTGTTTATTTAGATATGAAAGCAACACATTCTCATTAAGTAATTCTTTTTCTTAATGGAAATTGATAGACAACAAACAGGAGCTTTCTGAACCAGAGATTCTAGCACTGTTAACTTTCCTATAGATTAGACAGGATTAGGTTAGATATTTCTATGGTATATACCTTGAATGGAGTCCTGGTGTGGCATTGTGGGTTAATGCGCCAAACTGCAAAGCTATTTGAACTATTAGGTTAGTGGTTCAAGCTCACAAGTTGCTCCTTCAAAACCCTATACAAGGTCGCTATGGGTCAGAACCAACTCAACGGCACTTAACAACAACAACATACCTTGAATACTTAAAAAACTAAAATTAAACTACACCACTGTCTTTATAAAAACATACTTCTAAATTGTTGGAAACTGAAATATAGTTAATAAATTTCTATATCATTAAATTGTAAATTATATTGCTAGCTAAATTGCCTGCTTTGTGTATTTGTCTTGAACACCCTAGATGAGCTTAAAATACCACAAAAATATCTTTATCATACACCATTACAAAAAATTGTTATTCCTGAATCCAAATATTTTCTGACATTGAAATCAATACCACTTTCTAAGAGGAAAATTTTACCTTATTTTCTCTACTTCTCCATCTTCAAATAAATTAGTTTATAGAACATCATATAGAAACAGACTCTGAGAAACATTTGTTATTGTTAAGTGTCTTCTAGTCAATTTCAACTCATAGCGACCTTCTAGTCTAGTGCTTATCCTGGTGTTGTTGTTAAGTGCTGTTGTTTCTATTCCAATCCATAGTGACCCTGTATAGGGTTTCGGAGGAGTGACTGGTGAGCTTGAACCACCAACCTTGTAGTTAAAAACGATTTTGCAGTCCAGCCCATTAACCCACAATACCACACCCGGAAACATCAAGCATCTTTTGATGTGTACCATTTATTGGAAGAGTAAGCACTAGGCTGCTAACCACAAAGGTCTGCGGTTCAAACCCACCAGCTGCTCCTCAAAAACCCTATACAGGGTAGCTATGAGTCAGAATTGATTTGATGGCACTTAGCAGTAACTTGTGGCGCTGTCAGTTAATGCACCAGACTGCAAAGCCATTTGAACAGCAAGGTTGGCGGTTCAAGCTCACCAGCTGCTCCTCGGAAACCCTGTACAGCATCGCTAGGGGTTGGAATTGACTTGACGGCACTTACCAACAGCAAGCAGTAACAATGATGATTAATGTGGAATACAGTGACTCCATAGATTAAGCACTGGACTGTTAACCGCAAGGTTGATAGTTCCAGCAAACCAGCCATTCTGCAGGAGAAAGATGAAGCTTTCTGCTCCAACAAAGACTTAAAGCCACGGAATCCCGATTCAGGGTCACTGTGAATCAGAATTGATTCAACAGCATTTAACAACACCAACAACGATTACTACCTTTGTAGTCAATTAAGTGACAGCGGTGATGGTGTGCTGTGTAGTCGATTCCAACTCCTAGCAACCCTGTACAGGGTTTCTGAAGCTGTAAATCTTTATGGGAGCAGAAAGCCTCATCTTTCTCCCACGGAACGGCTGGTAGTTTCGAACTGCAGACCTTGAGGTTAGCAGCCCAACTCATAACCACTATGCTACCAGAGCTCCTTAGTAAATTAAGTAGTATAACTTATTTATTAAAATATTTAGAGTGGGAACATTTATAAGTTGTCATAATTTCATTTGTTTTTAAGTTTTGATTCACAGATATCTGAGAAATATACAATAAAAATACATTTTGAATATTTTATATAAATTAAAATACTGGATTAAATATTTCAGATTTTCTTATAGAAATACATTTCACTATTTGTTGTACAGCTGCCCAACAGAATTTTATTGTTTAAATCATGTTATGCCAACAGTATGGCATACTATTATATGACATGACAAAGGAATTATATGGCTCACATGACATAGACAATATCTGTAATTTAGGTTTTATTTTTGCAATTGCTGACATAATTTTAAATGTATAAATGTGTTGCCTATTTTGAAATATTATATTCAATTCTGGTGTGATGTGCTATGTACTGAATTCATTTAAGTATCTTATTCTTTCATTTCTTGGTTTAATGTTTGTATTCTATATGCTGTATACATTTACCAGTATATCTGTCAAAGTTGCTAAGCTTGGGTAATTCTTCTGATTCTGTGCCTAAGAGCATTGTAATGTAAGCTTTCTGCAGATACTTTTAATAGTAGATAGTAGATGATAGTGAACGTGGGTTAAAATATAGCTGGCCTTTAGTTTCTTAAAATGTTAACAGGGAAAACACTATGATGTTATTCTCCTTTTACTATTTCGTTCTATTATCTAGATTTTTAAATAAATATCACTCTTTCATTATTTTAGATTGGTTCTTTTTTTATTGAGATACATTTTAGAATGACAAAATGAACCTTGAACTCTAGAAATGTTACCTAAATCCTAAGTTTCTAAGTAATGAGGAAACAAAACCCTATATTTTATAGATTCCTTCCACTGATTCATCGGAAATTTATCTGTACTTCTAAATATAACATTAGATTTATTACTTTGTTTTATTTAAGTAATACAGAAATTAAAAATTGTATAGCTCTAGCATCATCAGTATTCAGAAGCCCCAGACCTAGGCCAGATATTGTACAGTTCATTGTGGATATGTTCCACTTTGCTGATAACTCTAGAAATATGATGTATTCCGCCTGCCATTTCAGGGTCTTTCCAGCCATCCAAGTTCTAGACCAGCTAAACAAAGTCTGTTCCTTCCACAAGTCTTCCAATAGCTAGTTCCCAGTAGAAGACACTAATGACATCTGTGGATGCTGTAACAAGGGTAACGCTGGCATACGAGGCCTTTCCAGGCAGCTGCCCACCATAGGCCAGCTGTCCATTAGCCAGTGGCAGAAATCTACTTCTGACAAATGCAGGAATTTGTCAGCAGAAGCAGATGTTACCGTGGCCCCGCTGAGCTTCCTGGGAAAGGCTGGTGACCACAGTGTGAAGGGTTGGGCCTCTGCTGCTCTCAGCGCCATAATGCTGGGTTTCGGCTTGGTCAAGAGGTGAACCTAATTCTGCCTGTTATTGCCCTTAATCCAGCCAATAGGTAACATGTAGTTCTTTACCTTGTGATGTTGTGCCCTATGTCTGCTTCACAATCAAAGAAGAGCAACCTCTGAAAAAACTAAAAGAAAAAAAAAGGATATCACTATAGCTTCTCAAATATTAATTACCACAATAATATAGTTAAAACACTAGAAAATTTTACAAAATCAGTGATTATAAAACACCAGCAACAAAGAAAACAGCGTGTGCTTATAGTATATGTAGACAAAGCCCATGTGGGTCAAAGTGTCCTTGTTATAGGAAAACAATGACAACTCTTGTCGAGTGCAATGTTGTTGTTGTTAAGTGCCATTGAGTCAGTTCTGACCCATAGCGACCCTGTACAGGGTTTCCGAGGCTATCAATCTTTATGGGAGCAGAACGCCTCATCTTTCTCCTGCGGAGCAGCTGGTAGTTTCAAACTGCTGGCCTTAAGGTTCCCAGCCCGATTCGTAACCACTACGCTACCAGAGCTTGAGTGCAATATAAGCTTCAAAAAATGAATTATAGAACTTTAGCTGTGTAGGTATAGTGATACAATTAAGCTGGGCTTAGGATAATGTTTTTGTTATTACAACTAACTGGCGGTGGTGGTGGTGGCAATGTGCCATGGAGTCAGTTCCAACTCATAGCAACCCTGAATGGATTTCTGAGTCTGTAAATCTTTATGGAAGCAGAAAGCCTCATCTTTCTCCCACGAACTGCTGTTAGTTTCACACTGCTGACTGTGAGGTTAGCAGCCCGACTCATAACCACTGTGCTACCATAGTTCCTTTACAACTAACTACAGAGTTTTTACAAAAAAAAATAATAAATTTCTGCTGAAACACTAAACAAAAATTTTACAAATAACATTTGGTGGCACCCCCAGCAAAAAAAAAAAAAAAAAAGGCATCAGCCATCCCGATTACAGGGCTCTACTCAACTGGATTCAATAATTCTTTGCAGCAGCCACGCAGTCCTCAGAAACCATACTCACAGTTATGGGATTTATTTCGGAAGTTAAGGGGTTACAGTACAGGATCAGAAAATACTCAGGATACAGGTTTTGGGTAAGGACACTTTCTTTTCTGCTACTGGCATGCCTCCTTCTGGCTCTCAGCTCTTTGGCCTGGACTCTGCCATGTAAAGGTAATGCTACAAAGCTCTTTTTCTAACTGCTAATAAAGGCTCAGATAGCACTCCACTCCCCTAGGTACCTTTAGCCATTGGTTAGCTCAAGCTCAATTAGTCATCAAACCTAGCTTCATTGACTAAGTGCCTGGAAGTAACCCACTCTGCAAGTGAGCCTCCTGCCCAAGGCATTCCGTTTTCCCCCCATGTGGGCTGGAAAGCCTACCGCTCCGTCTTTCAAAGTCTTCACAACTGGGCCAATAAATAACATCATATGGGGGAAAAGATTGAAGTTCTCAAGGGCTTCATTTTGCATAGATCCACAATAAACTTCCACTGAAAATCGGAACATGGAATGTACAAAGTATGAATCTGGGAAAATTGGAAGTTGTCAAAAATTAAATGGAACACATAAACATCGATACCTTAGGCATTAGTGAGCTGAAATGGACTGGTATTGCCATTTTGAATCTGCAAACCACATGGTTTACTGTGCTGGGAATAAGAGGAATGGTTGCATTCATTATCAAAAGAACATATCCAGATCAGCCATGAGGTACAATGCTCTCTGTGATAGGATAATATACATGTGCCTACAGGGAAGACCAGTTAATACCACTATTTTTCAAATGTATGTGCCAACTGCTAAAGCCAGTGAGGATGAAATAAAAGAATTCTACCATCTTCTTCAATCTGAAATTGATCAAACATGCTATCAAGATGTATTGATCTGTACTAGTGATTGGAATGGAAAGGTTGGGACCAAAGAAGGATCAATAGTTGGAAAATATGGCCTTGGTGATAGAAATGATGCTGGAGGAATGCATGATAGAATTCTACAAACCAATGATTTGTTCATTTCAAATACCTTCTTTAGACAGCATGTTGTTGTTGTTGTCAGGTGCCATTGAGTTGGAACCGACTCATAGCGACCCCATGCACATAGAACGAAACAATGTCC
>NW_006408590.1:6986914-6989100 GCF_000296735.1 Chrysochloris asiatica
TGTGAATCTTCAAGTTGTAGAGGGAATAAAGAAGACTGTAGTAGAATTGATGCATTTGAATTATGATGTTGCAGAACATTGAAAGTATCGTGAACTGCCAGAAGAACAAACAATTACACTTAGAGTGTTTCTTAGAAGGGAAAATGGCAACACTTCACCTCTTATACTTTGGACATGTTATTAAGAGGTACCAGTCCTTGGAAAAGGCGCTCATGCTTGGAAAAGTGGAGGTTCAACAAAAAAAGAGGAGGATACCAACTGAGATGGATTGACACAGTGACAACAACAGTGGACTCAAACATAACAACAATTGTGAGGATGGCACGGGGAATAAGGAAGACTGTAGTAGAATTGATGCATTTGAATTATGATATTGCAGAACATTGGAAGTATCACGAACTGTGTTTCACCCTGTTGTGCGTAGGGTTGCTATGAGTCAGAACCAACTTGACAGCACCTAACAACAACAACAATTTGCATGGTACCGCCCAATTAATATGGAGTCCTGGTATGGCATTGTAGGATAAGCACTGCATTGCTAACTGCAAGGTTTATGATTCAAACCCAACAGTCACTCCTTGGAAGCTCTGTACCAGGTTGCTGAGTCTAAACTGACTCAAAGGCAACATCAACACCCAGACATTTGATGGGAGTTTCAAAGACTAGCTAGTAGAGCCATGTCAGGTAATTCACTGCACCACACCAGCAAGATCTAAGACTAAGCACAGTGAAAACAGTGGCTGCCAACGGGTCTAGTTAAAGCAAAAGCAAACCAGTCAAGAGCAGAGATCATAGCAACAAATTTTTGAGATGCTCAGACATTTTGTTTGATGACTTTCTAGAGGGCCAAAGAGCAGTAACATTTGCTTATTATGAGAGTATTTTAAGAGAGTTAGCGAAAGCTTCAAGAGAAAAACACTCAGGAACGCTTCGCCAGAGCATCCTTCTCCACCACAGCAATGTTCTTCTCATTCCCCTCATCAGACAAGGACAGTTTAGTGAGAGTTTTGATGGGAAATTATTGGGCTTACAGTCATGGCTTGGCTTCTTCTGACTTCTTTTTGTTTCCTAATATTAAAAAAATCTATAAAAAGCACTCTCCACCACCACCACCACCCCTTTTTTCCCAGTTAATAATATGAAAAAGACTGCATTGGCATGGCTAACTTCCATTCTTTAGGGATGGTCTAAATGGCTGATAGCATTATTTAACAAGTATCTTGACCTGGATGGAGCGTATGTTGGGAAAAAAAAGCATGTATATATATATATATATACACATTTACCTTTTAATTCTATTTTCCCATGAATTTTTTGAAGTCCCCTTGTTATATACATGTTTGTGTGTGCTGCATATACAAGGGGACTCCAGAAAGTTAGTGGAGAAATTCCATTATCTTTTAATTCCATTTTCCATGAACTTTTTAAAGCCTTCTCATACATCCAATCCAAATATTTAATAAATTACATGGGGCAAAGTTATGTTGCCTTCCTAGACATACCCAAACAACTGCAGGATTGGCTTACTGAATTAAAAGGTTTAGGCCATAGTCTCATGGGACAGTTTAGTCAATTGGTATACTATAGTTTATAAAGATACTATGCTACACCCTTGTTTGGTAACTAGTTACATAGTGTCTAGGGTGTTAAAGGAGTCCTGGTGTGGGTGCTGTAGGGCAAGCACTGGATGCTTAATACAAGGTCAGTGGTTCAAACCTACTAGCTCTGCTACTTGGATGCTCTATACTGGGTCGTTATGAGTCGGAACTAACTTGACAGCACTTAACAACAGGGTCTTAAAATTTTGGGAGTGGCTCTGTGAATACAGCTATTAGAATGTACTCATCAGCAGCAAAAGGAACAAAATAAACCAGTCCACCAGATTGGAGTCCTTGTGTGATGCTTTGGGTTAATGTGCTGGACTGTAAGATCAGTTTGAACTGCAAAGTTGAAGTTCAGGCTCACCAGCTACTTCTCAGAAACGTTACACAGGGTTGCTATGAGTCAGAACCAACTGGATGACACTTAACAACAAAGGATTAATGTTGTTGTTGTTAAGTGCCGTTGAGTCAGTTCCGACCCATAGCGACCTTGTACAGGGTTTCCGAGGGTGTAAATCTTTACGGGAGTAGAAAGCCTTATCTTTCTCCCGCGGAGTGGCTGGTAGTTTCGAACCGCTGATCTTA
>NW_006408590.1:6989200-6999087 GCF_000296735.1 Chrysochloris asiatica
GGAGTCGGAACCGACTCATAGCGACCCTGTACAGGGTTTCCGAGGGTGTAAATCTTTACGGGAGTAGAAAGCCTCCTCTTTCTCCCGCGGAGCAGCTGGTAGTTTCGAACTGCTGACCTTGCGGTTCACAGCCCGAGTCGTAACCACTACGCTACCAGAGCTCCTTTAAAGGATTAATAGCCTACATGAAATACAGCCTTCCCTGATCTGGGACCAGAAGAACTAAATGGTTCCCAGCTACACTACCAACTGTTCTGACCATGAACACAATGAAGGTCCTGGATATAATGGGAAAAAAAATAATGTAGAACAAAATTCAAATTGCTAAAAAAGCACAGACCTACTGGACCAATAGAAACTAGAGGAACTTTCAAAACTATAGTTCTAAAATACCCTTTGAAATTCAAGCTAAAGCTTTTTCTAGAGATCACCTTTTAGCCAAATGATAGATTGGCTTATAAAATAACCAATATCACCTGTGAGTAATGTACTCCCTTAAATAATCACTGTTGCGGTTAAGTGCCGTCAAGTCGGTTCCGACCCATAATGACCCTGTATGGGGATTCCGAGGAGCACCTGGTGAACTTGAATCGAGGACCTTGCAGTTCAAACATTACATTCAAGCTCATTAACCCACAACGCCACACCAGGACTCCAAAATAATCAAGTATATGAGACTAAACAGTCAACATTTAGCCTAAAGGAAAGATGAGAAGCTTAGGAGTGGGAGGGGAAGATTAGATAGTGATGACGGGACAAACAAAATGGAAATAATGAGAATGTGGACACATTGTGAAAAGTGTCAACAATGGCACTGAGCAATCTGTACTACACTTCTTACATGGGAACCAAATCTGCTATGTAAGCTTGTACCTAAAACACAACAGAATATTTAATATAAATTATTAAATAAAGGTGTTACATTAAAACCATTAAAAAAAAAAAAAGATTGAGGGTTGTGTCACTCTTCAAATTTCCCCAAAATGAAAAAGTTGATTCTATTATTTTCTATAATTTTTTGTTTAAAACATGTAGTTTATATTGGTGAATTATTAATAACACATACAACTTGTTAGCCGTGTCTATTGACATTATCTCATTGATCTGATACAAATAAAAATAAAGAATTGGTAGAGAAAGGTAAAAGAGATATCCTTCTAGTGAACAAAACTTACTCTGTTTACTCCTTCTCATTTTCCTTAGAAAAAACAGAAAAACATTTTAAGAATAGGAATCCAGAACCTTGGCTCACCTTTGTGGGGAGATGACGTTTGTTGTGCAGAAAACCGTGACAACAGTCACAGTCTTACCAAGTTCCTCTATGTTCTCCGTGGTCTTCTAAGGACCTCTCTTTCAGCTTGTATCATTACAATGCCATCACATCTCATCCAGGTAAGAACTTCCCAAAACTCCTTCACCCTAGTTAGTGGTACGTTGTGGTTGTTAAGTGCCATTGAGTCAGTTCTGACTCATAGCAACACTGTATGGGGTTTCCTAGGAGCAGTTCCTGGGTTTGAACTGCTGACTTTACAGTTAGCAGTCTAGTGCTTGTCCTCCAATGTCACATCAGGGATCCAGTGGTGCACAGTTAAGAGTAATTTATAAATGATCTGTGAATCAGGTAAATTATTTTCAATATGCCATTCAAATATCAGGGTTTTCAGATATTTGAAATGCCAATTGTTGTTTTCTTTTTTAAAAAAGACTCAATTATTAAAATTGTATGTATTGTGTTTTTGATATGCACTAAATGCCTGGTAAGTTTATCTATACTGATTTCATTATTCTCTGACTTGTAAATTTGCTATGATCACTATGATGTGAAGGTGACTTTTCCTGTGATATCTTTTCATTGATTGCTGATCTGAACAGTCCAAATTTCCTAATTACCTCTCTGTTTCTATAGATAATCCTATTTCTGTATATATTCTTCAAGAAGATAGTCTCAAGAAAAGATTTTCCACATAAGCTTTAAAAAGTTCATTTGTTAAGAGTGATCAAGGGACAAATCTGGGAGTATTTCATTATTTTTCAAGTAATTAATTGCATATATGAATATTATTCTTATTTACATACATATGTTGTTGTTGTTGTTGGGTACCATCGAGTCATCACAGTCAACTCTACTTTGAGGAGACAACTCTTCCCCACTAGTATTTTGAGTGCCTTCCAACCCGAGGAGCCCATATTCTGACACTTTATCTGGCAATATTCTGGTACTTTTCATTATGTTTCAGTATTCAATATTCTGTTGCTGACAGTGTTCTATTGCTATTCATAAAGTTTTCAGTGACTAAACATTTGGAAGTATTCCATCCCTCCTTTTTTCTAGACTGTCTTCATCTGGATGTTCAGCTGAAAGCTTTCTACCATGGGTGGACCTGCTTGTATTTAAAATACCCATGGCACACACAGCCTCATGCAACATGCAAGCCACCACAGTATGACAAACTGACAGACAAGTAATGGACATCTCATTACATAGTATTAAAAAATCTTTTAGCTAAAATATCCACCATCTATATGGTCTGTTGTTAGCACCTTATTGCTGAGCAGTTTTCCCTTATAGACATAGCTTGTTTTATTATACTTCACTTTCTTGCACAACAGTTTTTTGTTTTTTTTCTTAACAAATTAAAATTTGTAGCAAACTTGCATCAAGCAGGTCTATCACATGTGCTCACTTCATATCTTTCTGTTATTCTCACAAGATTTTAAAATTTTATAATACTATTGCACATTTAATAGACTACAGTATAATGTTAGCACAACTGTTATATGCTCTGGAAAACCAAAAACTTTATGTGACTCACTTCATTAAGGTTGTCTGGGACCAAACCCATAGTATTTCTTAGGTATACTTGTATATGAATATGTAACAATTTATTTTTCACCAATTGGTGGACAATGGGGTTGTCTTCTGTTTGAAGCTATAAATATTAGTGCATATGTCTTTGTGTGGGTATATTTTCAATGCTCTTAGAGTAATTACTGGAAACCTGGTGGTGCGGTAATTAAAGCACTTAGTTATTAACTGTAAGGTTCAAATCCACCAGCTGCTCCATGGAAATAAGATGTGGCAGTCTGCTTTTGTAAAGATTTTTGAAGTTAAAGATTCTTTGAAGTCACACACGTATTACACATTTAAAGTCTTAGAAACCCTTCGGGGCAGTTTTTCTCTTTTCTGTACGATTGCTATGAGTCAGAATCAAGTCAATGGCAGTAGGTTTGGGTTTGGAGTAACTGTTGGATATAATTTGTTTAATGGATAGTTATAAGCTTAACTATAAGAACCTGTCAAATTGTCTCCAAAGTGCTTGTATCATTTAACACTCCTGGTGTTGTGCTGTAGGATAAGCACTCGACCTCAAGATCAGTTTGAACCACAAGTTCAGTGGTTCAAGCTCAACAGCCACTCCTCAGAAACCCTATATAGGGTCACTATAGTCAGAACTGACTTGACAGCACTTAACAAGAACATCAAATATGTATGAAAAATTCTCATGCTCAGCAGTCCCTCCAGAAGAGCATGGTAGCTCTGTAGGAGAAGCACTGGGCTATAAGTCCCAAGGACAGGCCACTAGCTGCAGAAAAAAAGATAAAAAAATAGAAGCATATTTTTTATGCAAAACAAAAAAAAGTTACAGAATAAACATATTTGTGTGTGTATATAAAGTTTATTTTTTTAATTTATTCCCAAGGGACTTTTGGAGAGGGGAAAGAACAAACAAACTGGAAATATTTATTTATTTTTATATCAAAATATTTAGGAAATAGAAGCACAGTCTAGGAGGACAATTTTGTCAATTGGCAAAGCACAATACAAAACTACCAGCTGTTCTGCAGGAGAAAGATGAGGCTTTCTGCTGCCGTAAAGATTTGCAGCCTTGGAAACCCTGCGCAGGGTCACTATGAGTCAGAACTGACTCCACAGTACTTAACAACAACAACAATACAAAAATAATGTTCTGCATCCTGACGTGGTGAGTAGAGTCCTGGTGTGGTGCTGTTAAGATAAGCATTGTCCTGCCAACCATAAGTTTGGTAGTTGAAACCCACCAGCCACTCCTTGGAAACCCTGTACAGGGTTACTGTGTGTCAGAACCGACTCAATGAAACTTAACAAGTGTGGTGAATAGCATCTTAAAAGCTTGTGAGTGGTCATCTACGATACAACTATTAATCGTGATTTATCTGGAGAAAATAGGAATTAAGGAAACTAAAGTTTCAAAAAAAAACAGAATTAGATGGTGCCTAGTTACTACAACTGACCATTCTGAGCAGTGGCACATTAGAAATTCTTGAGAAACTGGGAGAAAAATGTAGAACACAACTCAAATTCCAAAAAAAGACCAAATCTGTTAGCCCAACAATCTAGAGGAGCCCCCAAGACTATAGCCGTAAGATAATCTTCGAACTTGGGATTGAAACTGTATCTGCAGATCACCTTTCAGTCAAATATGGGCTGATTGATACAATAATGACTATCACCCATGAATAATGATCTCCTTTACACAATCAACTATATGAGACGAACAGTCAATATTTACCCAACAGCAAAGATGAGAAGGCAAGGAGGAGAAACGTGATCACTGAAAACATAAAAAACAAAATGGAAATAATGAAAATGTTCACACATTGTGAAAATTATAACCAATGGCACACAACAATTTTTATATATTATTAACACAAACCCAACTTCTGCCATCTAGTAGATTCCAACTCATAGTGACCCAAACAAGGTTTCCAAGAATACATCTCTACACAAACACAGACAGCCTCATCTTTCTCCTGCAGAACTGCTGGTGAGTTTGAACATCAACCTTGTGGTTAGGAATACAGTGCTTATCCCACAGTGCCACCAGGACTCCTTAAATATTGTTAAACGGGAACTTAATTTGATGTGTGTATTTTCATCTAAAACACATTAAAATATTTTTTTAAGATATATAGACAATGTTTGTTGAAAATAATCATGATATAAACAAGGGATAAAACTTAATAACGCTTACTGGCAAAAGAAATCACAATTTTCAGCAAAGGATAAAGAAACTGGAAGCAATACGCTTAGAAAGCTAAGCAAAAGCATGTGGATATTCAGAACCATGGGACTATGAATTTATTTAATAGAGTGCTTTGGGCCAGATGCTATCCTATACACTTTTCAAATTTTAACTTAATTCTCATAATAGTGTGGTTGACAGAGAGACCTGAGGAATCATTTAGCCTTGATCAATCTTACTTTCTCAGCCTCAGCTTTATCATCTGTAAAATTGGCACAAATAATATATAATCCATAGGATCATTCATAGGATTAGTGATAATATGTACTATCGTGTTGGTAAGGTGGAGGGTCAGAGAAAAAGAGGAAGACCCTTAAAGAGATGGATTGGCCAAATGGCAGCATCGATGGACTCAAGCATGTAAACAGTAGTGAGGTTGGCCCAGGATCGGGCAGTGTTTCGTTCTGCTGTGCATAAGGTCGCTATGGATCTGTACCTACTCAATGGCACTTAAAAACAACAAAGTACTTGCACATAATTGGCACTTAATAAATATTAGCGATTGTCTTTTTCACTGTCATTGCTTAAACAGACCTCCAAAATTTAGATTTGAAAAGAAATTAGCCTACAGAAAATCAGGTATGCAAGCCTACACTAGAAACCTTCAGCTTACTGCTTCTTTTTATGAAAGTAACAGGGTCTATTTATATGGAAGATCAGAATCAGGCTAAGATGTTGTTAGTCAAATTGACTCCAATTTAAGGCAACCTTATATATAACACATAGATAAAATATCCAACCAAATCTTGGTAACATCACAGTGCTATAGCAAGACTGTTTTTAACATCACATGTCAGCTTCTTCTCTAATATGATTGGCGCCATCCTTGGAGACTGCATATTATGGTTTAAGTGAAGATGGGATGGCTTAGGGTAATTTAGCGTATTTATTCAGTCAACAAATACTTATTGTTGGCACTATTTCAGACCTCAATGGGGGTACAATAGTGAACAAAACTAAGTACCTATCCTCACAGAGCATTTTAGGCAATGTAAACTATAGAATGGATAAAGCAGGTATTTAGTATATGTATGTGTTTGGACACTAGAACTTGGAAATTGATAGTAAAGTAGTTCCTGGAAGGAAATAGAAATTTTAAATTGAATTTTTTTTTATGAATTGAAACTTCTATACATAATACCATTGTAAAATCTTTATTCTAATGTATTATATAAGCTACTACAAATCTGTAAAATATCTATAGCCCCTAGATTGGTAAAATAGCCAATCCATGTTTTTGAGTTATTAGCATTCTGTCAGACTTGTACAGTAATGATTAGTTACCCCTCTAGTATACCTTTGGCATGCTTCCCATGTTTAATTTCATTGTAGGAAAGGAACACATAGTTAAGAAAATTGCAAAGAGGGGGAAGAGTTAAAATAGGGAAAATAATGATATAGATCCAAAACTGATTTTAACTTATTGTTATAAGACTTTTGTAAGTAGAAGGAACAAAAGTTATTTTTGAATTTGCATTTGAAATACTGTGTGTTCAGCTTCATAACTTGGAGCTTGACATTTTTTGTTTCCATTGGATTAAAGATTATTTTCAAAATCTCACATGAAGAAATGACAAGTGCATTTTAAAAATGCATAAAAATAAATTCTAAGTTTATATTATGAAAGCACTCAAATTATTTATCAAATATATTATGTCTTTAAAATTTTTAATATATAGTCCTTGAAGTGTTTCCCCTGTGAAATTGTAGTATTAACTCATATTTTTCCTTGCTAGAATATACTGTTAGTATCTGCCCAATGACCTTGCATTAAAAATGTGTATGGAAATGGCTGAGTTAAATACAGACTTTGTTACATGCTGAATTATGAAGGAAAGTATCATTAGAAGGAACAGAACTATGGAAGGCTCCCCTATATTCTGCATTACTCAGTTCCCAGATCCCTGCTGTGTAGTTGTTCCACTCGCCAAGAAGCCTGTTAAAGAGCCCCCAAGAGCATGTGTACAGCCCTCCATGTTAATAGTTAATTGGTGAGGATGGCAAGATGAGAGGACAGCCGAACATGTGGTCTCTCAGACTCAAGCAGTAGACAGACCTTTAGTTATAATAAGAGCAGCTGCTCACGTTCTCATAACTCAACTGTTCAAAACTCTTTTGTCAAGAGAAGGTTGTTGTGATTGAAAAAAAACTAAAAAGTTTCGTCTAGGAAAAAGAATTAAGAGCATACCTTTAAACTCTTGCTTCATAGAATTTTAAGTATAACATTCAGATTTTTAAGTAAAAAACTAAAAGTTGTCATATTTCAGCTACACTGAATAGTCTGCTATCATGTCCCATTTACTGTTAGGTATAGTTTGAATCTTTTTAATGAGTTGTTTTTGTGAGGTGATAACTTTGAGGCAGTTACAATAAAGATACTATTTGATTTCCATATCTAGTAAGATATGAAACCATGATTTTTTTAACTCTATAAATGAAAACTAGCACTTAGTGAAACTTGGTCATTCATCTCTACATTGTGCTTTTAAATTATTTCTTTTTCTAATTCCTAGTGATGGTTGTAAGCTTAAAAAAAATGATGATCAGTTATATTTATTTTTGTTGTTGTTATTGTCTTGTTTTGGGTTTGTGTGTATGTTGTGTGTGTGATTTTGGTGAAATTTTAAAGAGCAAATTCGTTTTCCATACAATTATTGCACATTTTCAGTAACATTTATTCTTTCTGGAAATCGTTCCTTACATTGTTATAACTTTATTTGTGAAGTGAAAGGAAAATGAACTCACCCAAGCTTATGCATTTTATTTAAATGATCTGTGACAGATTGTTCTACATTTGTATGAAACTGTCTTGAAGTAAATATTGAAGCACTTAGGAATTGTACCTAAAATTGGGATGGTTATTTCCTATCCCTCTTCCCACAGCTTTCCTTTCAAAAGGAGAATTTATTTTTTGTTATTGCTTATCTTTATTGAAGTTATTATAACCTACATTTTAGAGGAATTTTTAAACTGTACACAGCCACCTAATAAATTTCTCCTTAACTATAATAATGCAGAAATGAAAACTTCTTTGACCCAATTATTGATGATGAAAAAAATTTGTTCTTTCATTACAGAATAATTCTGTTTTGCCAGCATTTAATGTATTTACTTAGGAAACATTACTTGGTAACCTGGTAAATATTTGGAAAAAAGACTATTTTATTCAAAAGAGATTTCATATTTGAAAGTGACCTGTAACATGTTTTTATTTGTCGTTCTTGACAGTTAGTCAAATAGTAGCCTGATTCATTTTTTTTATCACAAAACTTCTATTTTACAGCAATTTGATATATAGAATTTTTTTTCATAGCTAGCTCATTGAAGATAACTAGCATTATCATTAATTGTCTTGTAACAAGGGAAATCAATAGGGCTTGTTATAATGTCTTTTGAAAATCTAATGAATTTTTGTATATTATTTTAATTAGTATGTTTTAAAGTTTATTTTCTAGTGTATCAGTGTATTAGAGCTTTGATTATACTAAAGGGAATGATACATTATGTTTTAGGTAGAAAAATTCAAATACAAATCTTTTCAGATCCATAAATTTTTGTGTTCATGCCGAGTATTTAGCAGCTAATAAGTCCATCAATGGACTGCTTTAGAACCAACCACTAATATGGGATTACAAAATTTGGACTCCAGTGAACTTATAAATTTCTCTGCATGTGATATCTTTCATTTTAAAAACAGGAACTTTAGAATATTGGAATGATAAAGAAGCAAGAAACTATTGTGAGTTTATAACTATAAAATCATGGAAAATATGTTTGTCGTTATTGCTCATTTCAATAATGGCTAAAAATATTTTCCATAATTTTATAGCTACAAACTCACAAAGGTTTGTTGTTTCTCTACTATTCCAATATTCTTAGTTGGAGTCCTGGTGTGGTGCTGCAGGATAATGCACTGGGTCACCAAGTCTGTTTGAAACGCAAGGTTGACAGTTCAAATCACCAGGTGCTCCTCAGAAACCCTGTACAGGGTCACCATGAGTCAGAATTGACTCAACAGCACTTAACAAGAACAGCATTGAAATGAGCATTATAGAAAAGCATAATACCACCTTTTGTCATATATTAAATCTATTTTAAATGATCGTTTTTAATGTACTTTATTAAGGAAACTAAGGACAGAAATTACAGCTTTAATTTCTTGATCTTGACTATCAACTGGTGGTGGTGGAGGTATGCCATGGAGTTGGTTCCGGATCATAGTGACCCTGCACATGGTTTCCAAGGCCGTAAATCTTTACGGGAGCAGAAAGCCTCATCTTTCTGGTAGTTTCAAACTGCTGATCTTGAGGTTAGCAGCCCGACTTATAACTATTGTGCTATCAGAGTTCCTTACTACAGGATAAAGCCAGATATTCTGGGTGTTAATTTTTCATGAATTTCTTAAGATATACTCAACTGAAAATTTGCCTTTTGTTTCTCTAAATCTTCTCAACTATTCTAAAATAAATTATAAGAAATTAACAGATTCAAAAGTATACGAAGTAGTTTTTTTTTTTTTTTAACAACTTGAATAATACTAAATCCTGTTGAGTTTTACACAGATTGTCAAATTTAAGTCTTTGAAACTTTAGGGCTAATGTTGTTGTTATATGCCATGGAGTCGGTTCCAACTCATAGCGACTCTGTACAGAGTTTCTGAGGTTGTAATTCTTTACGGGAGCAGAAAGCCTCATCTTTCTCCTGTGGAACAGCTGGTAGTTTCGAACTTGCAGTTCGCAGCCCGATTCATAACTACTATGCTACCAGAGCTCCATATAGCTCGCTTACTTGCTCTCTCAATCTCTCTCTCTCTATATATATATA
>NW_006408590.1:6999318-7015289 GCF_000296735.1 Chrysochloris asiatica
GACCTTAAAGTCAGTTGGAACCACAAGGGCTAAAGTTAGGTGCCCTTAAGTCGGTTCTGATTTACTGCAACCCAATGTACAACACAAGGGAACTTCCCAGTCCCGAGTCATCTTCACAGTCATTCTGTTTGAGCGCATTGGTATAGCCACTGTGTCATGCCATCAGCTTATGCAGGGTTTTCTCCTTTTAGCTGATCCTCTACTTTGCCAACCATGGTGTCCTTTTCCAGGGACGATCCCTCCTGATACCATGCTCAAAGTACATGAAACAAAGTATGCTAAGTAGCATTCTAACTATATTCTTCCAACACACATTTGTTCCTTCTTCTGGCAGTCCATGGCATATCACATATGCTTTGCCAACACCATGTTTAAATGCATTAATTAGCCTCCATTCTTCCATATTCATTGTCTAACTTTCATATTCATATGAGGTGGTTGAAAAATACACCATAGTCTTCAAAGTGACATCTTTGCTTTTTTAACCACTTGAAAGAGATCTTTTGGAGCAGATTTGCCTAATACAGTATGCTATTTGACTTCTGGGCTGCTGTCTCCATGGATGTTGATTGTAGATCCAGGTAAAAGAAAATCCTTGACAAGTTCATTATTTTTCTGTTTATCAGGACATTGCTTATTGGTCTAGTTGTGAGGATTTTTGTTTTCTTTATTTTGAAGTGTAATCCATAATGAAAGCTGTAATGCCTGGTCTTCACAGTAAGTGCTTCAAGCCCTCTTCACTTTCAGCAGGTATAGTTGTGTCACCAATATATCACAGGTTGGTAATGTGTCTTCCTTCAGTCCCGATGCTGTGTTCTTCTTCATCTAGTCCAGTGTCTCAGATTATTCGTTCAGTATATGCACTGAATAAGTATGGTGGAAAGATGCCCACCTTTTCTGATCTTTGTTGTTGTTAAGTGCCGTGGAGTCAGTTCCGACTCATAGCGACCATACACAGGGTTTCCGAGGCTGTAAATCTTTACGGGAGCAGACCACCTCATCTTTCTCCCACGGAACCGCTGGTAGTTTCGAACTGCTGACCTTGCGGCTCACAGCCTGATTCGTAACCACTATGCTACCAGAGCTCCTTTCTGATCTTAAGCCATGAAATATCCCATTGCTTTGTTCTAACAACTGCCTTATGGCCTATGTACAGGTTCCACATGAGCACAAGTAAGTTTTCTGGAGTTTCCATTCTTCACAGTATTATCCATAAATTGTTAAGGTCTATAGTTTATAGGTCAATAATTCTGATAAGGTATAAACAAAGCCTATCTAGCTTTAAAATAATAAATAATAAAACTTTGCTTCAACTCATATATTTAGACTTGGAGTTCTGGTGTAATGCTATAGAATAAGCACTAGACAGCAAATTGGTTTGAACATTAAGGTCAGCCATTCAAATTCACCAGCCACTCCTTGGGAATCCTATACAGGGTCACTATGAGTGGGAACCAACTCAAGGCACTTAGCAACAACAGTTTAGGCTTGGGATTCGTAAAGTCTTATTGACACAAATTTTTCTTTTCTCTTGTTTCGGACTACTTATTCTGATATCTGATTGAGATTTAAAGCAAATCTTAGCTTTTATACTTTATACATATATAGTTCTCTTTTTTGGTCAAGGGTGTGTAACTCACTCCATTATACTTTATACATATATAGTTCTCTTTTTTGGTCAAGGGTGTATAACTCACTCCAAATTTTTTATATAGAGCATTAGTAAAGGATTCATTTAGTCTTAGTACAAATATGTATATTAAGTAAGAGAAGCTATATTCTATATTGTCAGTAAGATTCATATGCATTATTGAAACAGCAAAGAAAAGACCTTTTAGAAACCTTTTGTTTTACTTTATCTAACCAAAACATATTTGGCGAACCTTGAGAATAATTTCAGGTTCAAATGCTTTTTTTCTTTCTCTAAAATAATTTTATGACATTGTAGTTCCTATTATGCTATGATATCTGTAATGGTGGTGGTTGTAACTAAAATACCCATTAGAGTCCATTTTTTTTTTAAAGGATCAGTGATATAAATAAAAGTAAAGTGTCTCATCATGGTATGGAGACTGAGTCATCTGTTTGAGCATATGGAATCTTTGGCTGCTGGACTGCATAGTCTTTGTAATGCCCAGTGTCCAGGCATTGACACAACTGTTCTGGGAGCAGAAGCAGGGAGGGACCTGTGTGTTCACTCTCCTTGAACATGATAGAGGGGGAAATGGAGAAGGATCTTTTACATTATTAATTATTTTTATTGTAGACTATTCTCGTCTACATTATCCTGTGTATATAGAAAAGAAGTACAACAAATTTATTTTACAAATAAAACTACGAAGTTCTTTTTCTTTGGCGTTACATCCATCTGAAAAATAATTGTGAGAAAATGCAACTTTTCTTAATTTAATTATTCTATTTTTATATTTGCATACAAAACTTCCCATAAAGATTAGTCTTCAGAAAAGGATGATTCTTATTTCTTAATTTTGAAACAAAATGTGTTTGTAACTGTTGACAATTTAAAGCCTAACATTCAGATTAGGTGTTATATCCTAACTTTATGTTTTATCCTTTTGCTATTAATTACATTATTATTACTATCTAAAGAGTTCCTGTTTCTTTAATACTGTTTCTGCACCCTATGTAGTTAATCTTTAATGTTGGGGAGGACAGGAGGAGAGATTGAATTAGCCTTGTAACCTCTTTTTCTTCCAGACTGATGATGGAAAATAAAAGCTCTTAGCCACAAAATGTAACACTTCGAATTAATATTTAATTAGACTAGCAAATTGTACACTGTGGCTGGAAGCTTCCAAAGAGTTGTTAGTGCCACGATTGACCTACAGGTTTAATAATAACTCACTTCTAGAAGCAAGTGCCAGTTCAGCATAGTAGAGCCACTGTAAGAAAGTCCTAAGAGATTAAAATCAGCAAACCAAATGGCAGGCAAGGATTCCTGGGATGGAGCCTTCTGGAAAGCTGGGAGCTGGAATAGCTTTTAAGCCAGGATTCAGATGAGAACAGTGGGTGAAAAAGCTGATCCCTCCTGTTCTGGGAGCTTCTGGTTGTAGTCCAAAATCTTAGAACAGATTTTTACTAAATGTTTTTGCTGCAGCTATTAACTTACACTGAAAATCAAATATTGAATAATTTTTCTGTGAAATTTAGCAAAATTCTTGTGTAAACATTAGTTCTTAATTCTTTACATATTAGTACATAATATCTGTAAACTCAGATCATTAGATTATCAGATAGGTTTGGCGCTGTACATCTATGCTGTTTTGCTGTGACATGCTGTTGCCTTGTACCCTGTATAGTTGATTTATATGGTTCATTTCTATATTATTTCATTACGGGGCATTATGCAGAGCCTGAAAAAGAGATTGTATAGAGTCTTTAGCCTTAAAAAAAATTTTTTTTTCAAGAAGCTATATATCAAATCGAGCAGAATTCAAAGGCATTCTTAATTTTAAAGACCTTATATTATAAAAAGCAATGCTATATTTGCTATGCTTATGATGCAATTAAATTACAAGATAAATAATTGGACCTCCTGGTGAAACATTGGATCCTTATAGTTCTGACAGATTAATCTAGTGAAAAATCGAGTACCATGAGTTTGAAAATGGGCAAACACAGAACAGTAGACTGAAGAAAGAGCACCTTGCATAATGTATTGGTCATATCTTAAATAATTAAAGAAAAGAGTCATTAGTTTAAAATTCAAGCAGGTGAGAGCCTTGCCAGCAGAGGGAGTAGTCCTGTCTTCCGTCAGGTTCCCATCATTTTCCCACCTGCCTCGGCGTTTTTCCCAGCCAGTCTCCCATCTGGACCTGGCTCTGTCAGCCTGCTCCTGATGACAGGCTATCATTTTATACTCAATGTGGGATTATTCTAAGCTGGTTTTAAACTTTAGTGTCTTTAACCTGCCACTGCATCACAAACATCAGCTGAGTGCTCTGTTTGATATTTGTATATTAGCAATTGTTTTTCCAAGCAGGATGTGAGCTTTTCTGTGAATTTCATTTTAAGAGGTTGAAATATAATACAATAAACAACAACTTTCTGATTTTAAAAGTTATTGATGAAACAATTTTAAGTAAAAAACAGAAACAAAGTCTGTTAATTCCTATAATATGAACTATGTGGATAGTTCCTACACTATGAAACTAAATTATTTGCAGTTCATGGGAGATACCTAAAACTAATTTGAAGACCATACCATTATTCTGCCTAACCTGTTTATTATAGTATTTTGCTCATACTACTTGTAAGAGTTTTTATAACATATCAGATGATTTAAGAGGTGTTGTAAAATAGCAGATACTGATATAAAAAAACTGATTGAAATAGATGCTCTGCAGCACATGTAGTATATGAAACTCATGTAAATGCTATTTCTGAAAAAAACATGTGTCCTAAATGAAAATAAGCGTAAATTATAAAGAACCAACAATTTCATACCAAAATTTCATAACCAATGTTTGATCAGAGAAACAACACAAAGACATGATGTTGCTCCATTGCTTACTCCTGGTTAGGTTTGAAATTTTTACAATTTCTTGTGTCAGTTAGTCATTAGTCTTCTTTGTCATTAGTCTTCTTTGTGAATATGTTTTAAGAATTTAAAACAACCAAAGAGTATATGCTTTGTGATTTCGCTACATGAATATTATCAAGAGTACTGTATGTTATGTGTAGAATTTCTTAAATTAATGAAAGTTCTTATGCATTCTAAAATTAGCTAGTTGTGACTGAATTAAGTTCAATGTTAAGTCTGGACATAGTTAATCTAATTCCTTCATTATTATATTACAAATATGTATTAGTATAATTATATTCATCAAACTATATTCTTCCTTATACTCAAAATTACAAAGAACATAATTTTCTTTCTAGCTCTGATGGCACAGTGGTTAACGCACTCAGCTGCTGACCAATAAAGTCAGTGGTTTCAACCCACCAGCCACTTCACAGAAGAAAGATGTGACTGTTTCTGTAAAGATTTACAGCCATGGAAACTCTATGGACTGGTCCTATTCTGTCCTATGGTCACTATTACTCAGAATCAACTCAGTGGCAATGGGTTTGGTTTGGTTTGGTTCTTTGTTTTGTTTATTTTTGTTTTTATGGTTTATGGACTTTAAAAAAAGAAATCTAATCCTCAGAAGTAGGTGAAAACTCTGGGTAAGGTAGAGAAGGTTTGTAAAAATGCTACAGAATAATTTTATTACTTCACAGTTTTGATTTCTCTAAAATAGAGAACTTAATAAACATGGAAAAACAAATATCTCATTAGATGTCCCTAGATTTAAAAAAAAAGTCCCTAAATAGTTTATCTTTTGATATAAATACAGTTTTTATTATATTAAAGAAATGACAGAATTATATGTAAGCTTTAGTATAAGGGGCTTTCAAAAGTTTGTGGAAAAATTTTATTACCTTTTCATTCCATTTTTCTACAAAGTTTTGGAAACTGCTTCATTTGTTCATATATTTGTATGTATGCATTCCATATCCAGAAACTATTACGAGTTGAGCTATTGAGTGTACCATTCTCAGCATTTTTTGTATGAAGGTCTTCCATCCATCATGTCTTATTGTGGCCTCACATAAAGTAAGTAAAATTTTCTTTTAACTTTTCAACATTAATTTGACAGCTCTGTTATGCTATGCTAAAATCGGATGTTCGTGCTTTCTTAAATAATGGTAAATTGAGTAACTAAAACACTTAAACTTACTTGAGACATTGCATAAATGTTTTATGCCAGTCAGTTTATTCCTTTCAAGCTTTTTTCCAGTTAGGCTATTGATTTATTACTTCTTGTTTCTCTTGCTAAATTTTTCCTAGAAATAAATCTTGTATTGGTAGAAACTCATTGAGACGATTTTGAGTTAACTAGAGTAATGATCTTGAGATTATTGAGATGACTAGGCTCTTGATACTACTGAAAAATCCAGGGTCTGTGGTATTCTGAATTTTGGGGTAACTCTAGATAGGTCTCTAAACTTTTTTTTTTTTTTTTCAGAAAATAGTGAGAACTTTATATGTCAGTGGCTTAATTTTTATCTCTGAACTAAGTACATAGTTTAGAATTCTTGTGCTTTGAATTGAAAGGGCGCATTAAGTTAATCCTCCTTTATTTAAAATCCATTTAATGGATTTAGGGTATCTTAATAAAAATAGTATTACCATTCTATACAAGCAAGCAGGAAACATTCTATGAAACCAAACAAGGAACATTCAAAATAACAACTCTGAAGATTTAAAATTGGAATAGGAAGGTAGAAAACTGCACCATTCTATTTGCCCTATTTCTTTGCACTGACATTTGACATAATCTAAATTTAAATAATCATCCTGTAACAGAACATTTGAAGATCCCTTTATATAACTTAAAACAATGCTGTGTGAGACTGCCAGCAAACTCTTAAAACTTCTGGTCACCGACTTGCTTCTATTCTGGCTTTCCTCCTAGTCATGTCTTGGCTGCTGTCCAGAGCTGACAACTTTCACCAAGGAGAGAAGGGAGATTTGTTGAGAATACGAAGGATATTTGAGCCATCTTAGATTTCCACATCCATACAGGCAAAGAGAAGTGGCAGTATCATTGTACATACTTGAATGATATCATTAAGCTACACATGCTCTATAACCATTAAATTACTCATAATGGCAAGCCCTGAATATCTGTACTTAAAATATTTCTTATTGAAAACTGTAAGATCACAAATTCAAAATTAATATAAAACTTATGCTCGAATTTTATGCCTAAATATTTGATACACAAATGCCTCTGCTGCTCAGTTTCCAACTGCATACATATACTAAAGATCAAAGAGGTTTGGCTCTTGGCTAATAACATAGATCCACTCAGAAACTGTTAGGATGAAAATGTGGAAGTTCCCATTTCAGGGTCTCTGCTAAAGATCTCTGAACTTCTGGGTTTATAATATGCCAATTTATTGTTCATAGTCTATTACTACTACCGTGAATTATGGTTATTATGCTTGTAAAGGTTTTATTTTTAAGCTGTTGATTATAGATTCTTTTAAGTAAATTCACCTATTTTTTATCTTAAAGACCATTGGTGATGATGATAATGATTGATGATTTAAAACACCTTTTGACAAAAGTGGTTTTAAGATAAGAATAGATCAGTGTACTCCTTATGAATCATAGAGGTACAGAAGTAACTCTGTAATATATCTTTACCTTTTTAAAAAAATGTATGTGCATTTATGTGTCAAAATATTTGTATATGTTCCTACAAAGAACTGGAATGCTGGATTGGCTTATAATAAAAAATAAAGCTTATCATAGTTAGAAACATAAGATATTCCTCTATATAATTTCCATTGCTTTTTATTCTATAGACTTTCTTCACATGCTGCACAACTTTCATAATTAACCTGTTTTCCCCTATCACATTAAAAACAAAAAAAAATCTAGCAGAATTGTTGTACAGACAGCAATACCAGTTAATGTTAAATATATTTTATTTTATGGCAATAGTATACTTGAAAGTTTATTCTTATTCTGATACTTCATGTATGCTTTTATAATAGAATTTGTCATTTGTAACTGCATTGTAAATCTATGGAACTCAGATAAATGAAATATATTCATGAATTTCTAGGAAATTTTGAGATCCAAGTTGCATATACCTTTTGTATTCATTAATTCATAGATTTCCTCTTCAAAGGAATACTGTCTCCCACAAACTAGCGAGATCTATAGTGTTACTACATGTTATAGACTGTCGGATTCTTTATTAATGTTTTGTAAGGTTAAATTAAGAAATAAAAAACTCTGTTTTGAAATAAATAAATATACACTGCTCTGCTTATATACCACTATTATGGAAGACTAGTCTGTCTTTAAGTCTTACAGTTTTCTATGATTCAGATAATTAAGTAAAACATAAATTTAATCACAGAAATCCTAAATAATTGAATTTCTACAAGATTGACTTTTATTATTTTAGATTCAGATATTTACACACAATGACTTAGTATTCTACTTACAGATAAAAAGAAAGCTGACCTTTTTGATTAAGAAATACTGTCAGTGGCCTTTAATTGAGCTTGTTCATCTGGGGTTCATGGCAGGAGTTCTATTCTGTTGAGCTTATCGTAAAAATGAAATGATAAGAAGTTGCTGGTTGGTATCCAAGATTCTTCTTAATGGGGAACCACATGGTTATTCCTCATCTCCCACTTGTTCTCACCCTCTACTACCAACCCACCCCCACCCCACCCCCACCCTAACATTGTTCAATACTCAGCACAATGAATCATTTTCAAGTTGACTCATTGTGAACTGTCTCCCAGCTGTTGGAATGTCTGGCAGACATTTTTGTTTGGGTGAAGAATAACTGGCTGAAACCCAACCTGGATGAGTTTGATATAATGGTCTTTGGCTAAAGAAATATTGAGGGGAGCATGTTTATGGTCTCTGAAGCCCCTGTTATTCCTGGAGTAGGACCATCCCCTGTGGCACAGAATTGAGAGTAAGGAATCAATCTGGATTATTTTCTCACCATTGAATGAAAAATTGCCTTTGAAAAAGGGGGCAGACCCAAATCATGTTTGTTTTTCTCTACTTGGTGCTCATGTGATCAGAAGTATTAACAATAAATAAGGATAATTCTTTTTGTTGTTTTTTGTTGTTGTTGTTAAGAGCATTAATTTAAAGGGTGAAAAATTCTTTATTCCGTGCACATTCCTGCTTATGGAGGACTTTCAGGTACTGCTCAAGATGTTAGTTAGCTAGTCATTTCAACAATGTTTGGTGAGTAAGTGCTGAGTAAGGTAGCGTTGATCACTTCTCTTTTAATTTTATTCATATCCATTCCTTACAAGAGGATTTAAGAGAGAATGTCAGTAAGCTCAAAAATTAATCACTTTTGCAGAATATGAATGTCTGATTATATTTTGGGCTTTTCTTTTAACAGGGCATAGCATCAGACTGATAAATTATTTCTGAATTGTTTTACATTCCCCATAATAATAAAAAAAAAGGTTTTAATTGGTGGGTATTAGCAAGTATAAAAATTGAAGTTTCCAAAGTATGTTTAACTAACAGTATTTTTTTTATCTTATCAAGATCTTTTGAGAAAATAAATTATATATATAATATGTATGTGTGTGTGTGTATATAATCCTATAGCCCATTGCCATTGAATCAGTTTCAATTTAGCAAGACAACTGTCCTATAGGGGTTCCAAGGCTGTAAATCTTTACAGAATTTGACTGCCATATCTTTCTGCCCCAGAGTGACCAGTGAATTTGAACCATTATCCAGTTAGCAGGCAAGTGCTTAACCACTGTGCCACCAGAGCTCGCATTCTGTGTGTGTGTGTGTGTGTGTGTGTATAGTATATATATATATTGTTGTTGTTGTTGTTATGTGCCGTGGAGTCGGAACCGACTCATAGCGACCCTGCACAGGGTTTCCGAGGGTGTAAATCTTTACGGGAGTAGAAAGCCTCATCTTTCTCCCGCGGAGCAGCTGGTAGTTTCAAACTGCTGACCTTGCGGTTCACAGCCCGAGTCGTAACCACTACGCTACCAGAGTGTTGTTAAATGCCGTCCAGTCATTTGTGACCCATAGTGACCCTGTATAGGATTTCCAAGAAGCAGTTGGTGAGCTTGAACCACCAACTTTGGAGTTCAAACCAACATTGCAGTCCAGCGAATTAACCTACAGCATCACACCAGGATTCTCTCTGTCTCTCTCTCTCTATATATATATATTTTTTTGTTTGTTTGTTTGTTTGTTTGTTTGTTTTTGTTTTTGTTTGTTTGTTTACTTACCTACTGGTAGCGTAGTGGTTATGAATCGGGCTGCGAACCTTAAGGTCAGCGGTTCGAAACTACCAGCCGCTCCGCGGGAGAAAGATGAGGCTTTCTACTCCCATAAGGATTTACACCGTCGGAAACCCTGTACAGAGTCACTATGGGTCGGAACCGACTTGACGGCACTTAACAACAACAAATACTACTACCCTGGAGTGGTGCTGTGGGATAATGCACCACACTGCAATGCCGTTTGAACTGCAAGGTCGGCAGTTCAAGCTCACCAGCTGCTCCTCAGAAACCCTAGATAGGGTCGCTATGGGTTGGAACTGACTCGATGTCACTTAACAACAACAACCTTGTCAGGGGCTAAAGGGAATACTGACTTTTCATTAAATAAAATAATGATTTTTTTTAAAAACTGCAGAGTATTGTGTATAGTTTTATAAACCTGAAACTCTGGATATTTTAGAATTTTTGCTGCTTAATAACTAGAATACTGTTTTTGGATAAGTGCTAATGTATTATTTTATTATGGCAGAATGTGGTCACAGACTTTGAAGTTGAATTGTTTCCCAGTATTTTCAGATGTTTCAGTTTGTCTTGGGAAGGAAAGAGGAGGCTACTGATTAGTCATCTACCATTTTTTCTTTGCTTTCATATTACCCCAGAGCCAAATGGCAGTATCTGGAAACAGAGAACAGAAGACTCCAAAGCTAGGCATTCTGCAACCTCTTAGCTAGACCTTTCAATGTTTCCAATATGAAATGAAGACCTCAGCTGTTATAAGACTGGGACCTGGTCCCAGCTGACAGACGGCTATGGAACCCTTGTATTATACTTTGCACTGTATTATCTAATGCTTCTTATGCCAAATGGGTGAAGTAAATGGAAGAATAATGGGAAAACCACTTATATTTTCTAATAAAATTTAAGTGTATTGCCTCAACTCTTCAAATTAGAATGGCAGACTATATGGGCTGAGATTTTTATGAAGAGCTTATTTTCAACCTGTGATTAACTTTAGCTTTTAAGTGATTTTTCTCTGTTAATAGCCTGTCTCCACTACAATTTGTCAATGAAATAGTGTAGTGACTCTATGTAGATATTTATTTTTTTAACATAACATGAATGTTTTATTTCCATGTTTTACAGAATAAAGCAGTCATTGCTCGTGTTACAAACTTGTCAGATACAGTAGTTGGGCTGGAATCATTTATTGGTTCTGAGAAAGAAACTAATGCATTATATAAGGATTATCATGGTAAGCATCACCTTTATAATGAGAAGAACCTATCCTGGCATCTTCTAGGGTACTTTGTGTCGTTAGAATATCTTCTATCAAGTAGCATGAGTTTTATTTTACGATATGTCTATAAAATGTGGGTAGCTTATAACCAAACTACATTAAGACTACAAAGGAAATATAGTAATCAACTGAAAGGAGCCCAATGCTAGTACTAAGTAAGACATAGCTTAGTCAGATGGATGTTTTGTTAGCCCAGTGGTCTAAAGTGCTGTGAAATCCATAGTATTTATTAATCATGTTGAAATAAATATGTTAATTCTAATAGTAACAGCTTTGTATGACAGTTCATACTTACAAAGATTGACACTTTAGATAAGTTAAATGCATAATGTATCGTGTATTAAAATGTCTATATGTAGGTAAAAAATATTTTCCATTTACTCATGTTATTAGTTTGAATTATGAAGACTTTAAAAATATTGACACTTTGGTATAAACACAGGACAATTAATTGGAATTTCTACTTATATTTATAAGATTTTTAAATAAAAGTTCTTATATAGAACTATTTGAATAGGAAAATATTAGTATTTTGTATGTTTGGGGTCTAAATTGAATATAGAATAGAATAAATAATAGATTCTTACCTTGTTATTGTTGTTGTGATGTGCCCTGTAGTCGGTTCCGACTCATAGAGACCCTGTACATAGTTTCCGAGGCTGTAGATCTTTACCGGAGCAGAAAGCCTCCTCTTTCTCCCACGGAACAGCTGGTAATTTCAAACTACTGACTTTGAGGTTAGCAGCCCGATTCTTACCTTATCAAGTGTTACATTCTGAGTGTACATAAATTATTGTTACAGTTATTGTGAAACAATTATTCTTCCCTGGAAACCTTTAAAGACTGAATAGCTAGTTTGAGGCCAGAGCTCTGGTAGTAGTGGTTATGAATCGAGCTGCAAACCTCAAGGTCTGCAGTTCGAAACTACCAGCTTTTCCCCGGGAGAAAGTTGAGGCTTTCTGGTCCTGTAAAGATTTCCAGGCTCGGAAACCCTGTACAGGATCGCTGTGAGTCGGAACTGACTCCGTGGCACATAACAACAACAGTCCTAGTGTGGCATTGTGGGATAAAGCACTGGACTGCAAGGTTGGTTTGAACCACAGGTCGGTGGTTCAAACTCACGCGCTGCTCCTTGGAAACCACGTACAGTATTACAGGGTTTTGAATTGGAACCAACTCGACAACACTTAACAACAACAAGAAGACTATGAGAAATTTTTGTTGTTGTTATTTTACATACTAGGAAGTATTAAAGATTATAAGATACTTTATATGATAAATTCAGCCACTGCTTTGAAGAGTCAGTATAAAACCTTTTAAAAAAGAATAAGGCCTGTATGATCTAACAATCAATTATATATATTTTAAGACTAGAGAATATGAACTGTGAACAGTAACAACTGTAAAAATAATTTGACTCATAATCATTTGTTTGCATAAGTGTACCTAGGGTATATGCCCAAGTGAACATAATTGATAGTACTTAATACATCATTTTATTTTGAGTAGGAAGAGCTCTATTAAGAATAAGGTATTTCTTTAATCATTTCTATTTTATTTTTAAATTGTTCAAATTAAATGTTACCTTAATAAATGATAAATATTATTATTTTGTAAGTATTATAAGCTTATAAATCCAAGAAAATTATATATTAAATTCTATAAAAATATTATTTTGATTAAAAGATTTTTAAAGATTGACAAGCTATGATAATGCTTTCTGCTGAAATGTCTGAATTGATCAATGAATTCCCCACAGGTTAATGAGTGATTCTGATGACTAGGCTAGTAACATTTTGTTAATAAGAAGGATCTGCCAAATCATTCATTGATTCTGTAAGGCTTCTTGATTTAATAGCTAGCCAAACAAATATATATAATTTTAAAATATAAAATGTTCAAGTAACAATATGATGTTTATTTGTCACAAATGTTTTACTAAATAGCTCTACATGAGCTTTTAAAATATTTATAGCCATAAACTGCTTCTTACATAACATATTTGCTTTTTATTTTTTAAGTTTAAAATTTAAGTCAGATCTTAAGTGAATTCTTTTCAAAGGGACTGTTTCTAAAGTTACATACCTGAAGGTTTACTCTAAACTTAAAATTAAAAAGCTTCATTATTGAGCATTGAAACACAGACACACACCAAAATAAATAAATAAATAAAATTGAGAAGCTGTTCTGTAAATAACTTTTATTTAATGCTAATCTGCAATTTGACTTTTTATGTTTAGGGATTAATGTTCTCAAAATGATGATTGTCAAATTTGGGTTAAGTCAGAGAAAGGCACTGACAAACCTTCCATTCACCTTTGGTGAATGACCCCTAGTTTAGGCAGAAACTATATTAGGATACGCCAAAGCTATCCACTTGTCAGAAAAAATTAGCAAGTGTTTCTACTGACAAGAGACCAAATCTCACGGTTTACCTAGCACTGTTGCTAAATTCCTAACAGCTACATAAAGGTCTAGCATGCCACAGAAAAGAGTGTCTTGGATAGCATCAGGATAATGTTTGGTCCTAAAGTGTACTCTGAAATGTAGTTGTCGTCAACGGTTTGTTCAAGTCATTAATAGAGTACAAAATGAAATACTTTTCATTAGTGCTTCACTGGTTATCAGTAACCCATAAGTCTTGTTTTGCTGGCTGCTTACTGGTGCATTTAATAAAATAAAGATCACTCAGTAGTGCCGTGGGCAGCATGCAAGGTGATAGCCATATTTGCTTACTGTAAATACAAGAGAAAATCACACACAAACCGGCTGTAGTTTTGACAAGTATTAAGATCCCTCTTTACATCTGTACTTCTGTACCAAAGTGCAATTAGTTTTCCTCGCACAAGGATTTCTGTTTATCTTATTCTGCTTGATTACTTGAGTATAATCACACCATTTGCTTCATTGCTCCTGGTAGTAAGCTCCAGTTTTAAAAGGGGAGGATGCTTGTGTGTAAATTTACAGAATTCTGCTATAAGACTCTTAATTTATGCTTCTGATGACAGCATTTTAATTTTTTTTCTTTCAATTTCTGGTACACAAGGTTTGATTCATATACGGAAGATTCCCCGGCTTAATAACTTGACTTGTGATACATCAGATGTGAAAGATTTAGCTTTCAAATTAAAAAGAAAACTATTCACCATTGAGGTAAGCGAGAATATTTATGTTTTAATTCACAGTCATGAGATAAACAGTATTTCCTTTTTTGTTTTGTTTTTTAACTTTAATGAAAGGCTTCAAACATGTTTCATGCTAATAATTTTTTTTATGTTCTTTAGTACAATGGAATGGTATGTTTTAGACTCTCCTATTTGTGTTTTTTATTTTAATGTATATCTTTGGATTACAAAAAAAAAGATCTTGTTTTAAATATCTGTTCAAAGTAAACTCCAAACTTACATAATAAGTATGACATGCAGATTTCAAAGGCTTTCCAAAGCATATTTAATTGCATGTTAATGAGCTGTGCTTACTTGTGTGTGGAATGTATATGCTACCCATAATTTTGTACAGCTAAGACAAGAGGACCCTTATGTATGTAATAAAAACATTTCTTCTTACTATTAATGAAACCACCTTTAGCTCTCTGTACTGAATTAAACAAAGTATACTTTGCACTAATGTCTTTAAGTAAATTTCTGTAAAATTTAATCTTTTTCTGTGACCTTTATGTAAGCAATGGTGACAGACAGTAGCAGTACAAAAGATTTATTTCAGCTTAATCTTGCTAAAGACCAAATGAACATGGAACTATTAAGCAATTAGAGTTGATGTATTTATTAACGAAGTAAATGTTCAGAGAGAGATGGCTTTTGGGTGATGTGATCGTTATCAGCATAGGCTGCGCAATTTTTTCTAACAAAGACATAAAACAGCCAAGCAGCCTTGACAAACCATTTTGTTTAATCTCTTTTCAAATGAAAAGCTCTTAAGCAGGCCACTTGTCTTAACTGCTTGAAACCATAAAAAAGAGAGAATTGCCACCAATAAATTAGCATATTTTTAACTTCATCACCAAATGATGGTCAATGTGGCTTGGCACTGCTTTGGTGTTTGGGACTTCACCCTTAAGTGACCACTTTGGCCCTTTTTTGACCCTCTGCCCTCTTTAGCTGGCCACTTGAGAAGGTAACTTAATGATTCTCTCTCTCTTTCTTTTTTCCGTCACGTTTTCAAGTAGCACCAACCTATAAATCATTGTAAGGGCCCTATCCAGTGACAAATTAATGTGCCCTCCTCCTAATTAATGGTCATCAATGCCGTTAATTATCTAATCCTATGGAGAACAGTTAATAGTTAATCAGGCAGCCCAGTTCTTCAAGCAGGTCATCTCTGCATGAGTGTTAGAAGTTTCTCATCTGGGTATACTCCCTTTAAAAGCCACTTAAAGCCAAAAGAACAAGTGTAGAAATAGTGATTCTTGAGCTAATTTGCTTTCATTCTCAAAAGAAACCATTGACTTAGACCCCAACACTGTAATTGTTCACACATTGTTTCACTTTTTCTGATAGAAGATTGAGCATTTTATCATCATATTGCAAAAAAATATATAGCGAATAAAGTTATTATTTAGTATTGCAAAGAAGAAATGCTTTACCATTTTTTTTTAAATTGAATTGAATTTATATTTTTAATGAACTATAAAAGGTCTTTTTCTCCATGAGGCATCTTTCTGCCTTTTGGTATAAAGTTACCATTTCTATTCCATACAAAATAAGCAGAGATTCTCCAATTATATATTTATATATAATACAGACTAATATATATATACAGACTGCAAAGCCGTTTGAACTGCAAGGTCGGCGGTTCAAGCTCACCAGCTGCTCCTTGTAAACCCTATACAGGGTTGCTG
>NW_006408590.1:7015904-7017392 GCF_000296735.1 Chrysochloris asiatica
CCACTCCTCAGAAACCCTATACAGGATCACTGTGGGTGGGAACCAACTTGATAGCACTTAACAACAACAACATAATGTCAAGTGGGACCTACTTTTAATAACATTAGGTTCTAATAGTGGTTATAGTTTATAATTGAATCAGATGAGATCTGATCTTTTGTGAACCACACAGGTTTCTGTTGCATTTTTTCTTCTTCTCACTTTGCTTAACTAAGAGTACCTTTAAAACTGGTCATCCTGAGGTTTAGAAGCAATTTTTTTTTAAACAAAATACAAATGCTCATATTGTTGTTGTTGTTATGTGTAGTCAAGTTGGAGCAGAAAGCCTCATCTTCCTCACGTGGGGTGGCTGATGGGCTCAAACCCCAACCTTATGGTCCGCAATCCAGTACTTATCATCTAGAGACAGCATACTCCGTAAAATAAAAATAGTCATTATTTAGAAAAGTTAATATTCAATAGGCTCTATCAAAACAGTATATCACTTTTATCTTTATTGCCTTGTTGTTGTTGTTAAGTGCCATCGAGTCAGCACCGACCCATAGTGACCTTATGCATAGCAGAACAAAACACTGCCCAATCCTGGGCCAACCTCACTATCATTGCCACACTTGAGCCCATTGCTGGTGCCACTTTGCCAATCCATCTTGCTGGGGTCTTCCTCTTTTTCTCTGACCCCTACCCTACCAAACATGGTATCGTTCTCCAGCAAGTGGTCCCTCCTGACAATATGTCTGAAGTATGAGAGACAAAGTTTGGCCATGCTGACTGACCTCCAAGGAGCACTCTAGCTGCACTTCTTCCAAAATGGATCTATTGGTTCTTTTACCAGCCCATGGTACTTTCAATATTCTCCTCCAATACCATAACTCAAAGGCATCAATTCTTCTACAGTCTTCCTTATTCACTGTCCAGCTTTCGCATGCATATGAGGTGATTGAAAATACCATGGCTTGGGTCAGGCACACCTTAGTCCTTAAGCTGACATTTTTGCTCTTCAATGCTTTAAAAAGGTCTTGTGCAGCAGATTTGCCTAATGCAGTAAGTACATCGTTTAATTTCTTAACTGCTGCTTCCATGACTGTTGATAGTTGAATCAAGAAGAATGAAGTACTTGACAACTTCAATCTTTTCCCTGTTGATAAGAATGTTGTTTATTGGTCCAGTGGTGAGGAATTTTGTTTGCTTTACATTGAGATGTAATCCATACCGAAGACTGTGCTCTTGGATCTTCAACAGTAAATGTTTTAAGTCCTCTTCACTTTCAGCAAACAAGGTTGTATCATCTGCATATCGCAAGTTGTTAATGAGTCTTCCTTTAATCCTGATGCCACGTTTTTCTTCATAGAATCCAACTTCTCGGATTATTTGCTCAGCATACAGGTTGAATAAATATGGTGAAAGAATAAAACCTTGTCACACACCTTTTTTCATTTTAAACCATTCAGTGTTCCCATGTTTTGTTGAACAACTTAATTGTACTTATGA
>NW_006408590.1:7018032-7026296 GCF_000296735.1 Chrysochloris asiatica
GGTGTCTTGTTCTTTGCCAGTTCCTTCAATGCACCTTGGACTTCCTCCTTCAGTATCATTGGCTCTTGATCATATGCTACCTCTTGAAATGGTTGAACATCACTCATTTTCTTTAGGTTGAGTGACTATGTATTCCTTTCATCTTCTTGATGCTTTCTGCATCATTCAATAATTTGCCCAGATAATCTTTCAATAACAAAAGTCGAGGCTTGAATTTTTTCTTCAGTTCCCCCAGCTTGAAAAATGCTTAACGTGTTCTTCCTTTTTGGTTTTCTGACTCCAGATCTTTGCACATTTGTTGTAATATTTGTCTTTATCTTTTCGAGCTCATCTTTGAAATGTTCTGTTCAGCTCTTATACCTCCTCAATTCTTTCATGTGCTTTAGCATCTCTACACTGGAGAGTAAGTTTCAGTGTCTCTTCTAACATCCAATTTGACCTTTTCCTTCTCTCTTATCTTCTCAATGACTTTTTGCTTTCTTCATGTATGATGTTCTTGATGTCATCCCAAACTCTTCTGGTCTTCAGCCTTTAGTGTTTAATGTATCAAATCTGCTCTTCAGATGATCTTTCAATTCAGGTGGGATAGATTCAAGGTCATATTTTGGTTCTCGTGGACTTATTTTCATTTTCTTCAGCTTCAGTTTGAATTTGCCTGTGAGTAATTGATGGTCTGTTCCACAGTCTGCCCCTGACCTTGTTTTGACTGACAATATGGAGCTTTTCCATCGTCTCTTTCCGCAGATGTAGTCAGTTTGATTTCTATGTATTCCATCTTGTGAGGTCCGTGTGTATATTTGTCTCTTATGCTATCTAAATAAGGTATTTGAAATGAACAAATAATTGGTTTTGCAGAATTCTATCATGCGATCTCCAGCATCATTTCTATCACCAAGTCCATATTTTTCAACTACACTTCCTGTTTGCTCCCAGCCTTTGCATTCCAATTACCCGTAATGATCAATACATCTTGATTGCATGTTTGATCAATTTCACATTGAAGAAGATGGTAGAATTCTTCTATTTCATCCTCATTGGCTTTAGTTGTTGTTGTTGTTAAGTGCCATCGAGTCGGGTCCAACCCATAGCGACCCTGTACAGGGTTTTCGAGGGTGTAAATCTTTATGGGAGTAGAAAGCCTCATCTTTCTCCCACAGAGCGGCTGGTAGTTTCGAACCGCTGACCTTAAGGTTCGCAGCCCGATTCCTAACCACTACGCTACCAGAGCTCCTTATTGGCTTTAGTAGTTGGTGCTTAAATTTGAATAATAGTGGTATTAACTGGTCTTCCCTGTACGCACATGGATATTATCCTATCATAGACAGTGTTGTACCTCATGACTGATCTAGATATGTTCTTTTTGATGATGTATGCAATACCATTCCTCTTCAATTTGTCATTCCCGGCGTAGTAAACCATGTGGTTGTCAGATTCAAAATGGCAATACCAGTCTATTTTAGCTTACTAATGCCTAAGATATCGATGTTTATGTGTTCTATTTCATTTTTGACAACTTCTAATTTTCCCAGATTCATACTTTGTACATTCCATGTTCTGATTTTCAATGGATGTTTACAGCTATTTCTCTTCATTTTGAGTTGTGCCCCATCAGCAAATGAAGGTCCTGCGGGCTTTACTCCCATGGGCTTTACTCCATTCACGTCATCCTGGTCAACTCTACTTTGAGGAGGCAGCTCTTCCCCAGTCACATTTTGAGTGCCTTCCACTATATCTGACAGTGTTTCTCTGCTATTCAAAAGGTTTTCAGTGAGGAAATATTCAGAAGTAGTTCGTTATTCCTTCTTCCTACTCTATCTTCGTCTGGATGCTCATCTGAAATGTATCCACCATGGGTGATCCTGCTGGTTTTTAAAATACCAGTGGCACAGCTTTCAGAATCACAGCAACTTAAACAAGCCACCACAGTACGACAGACTGACAGATGAATGGTGGCCGTTTGATTTTAAGTGGAAACTGTCACTTTAAATTTTGAGGAGACTGGTGCACATGCGTAGTAGAACTCTCCATGAGTGGGGGTGAGGTTCCATTCTCTCAGGCAACCCCTCTAGTCACCAGAATGGAGGTGCGCAGACAGCGAGAGACGAATCAACAGATACCAAAAATGAATGTCCACACCTGTATCTCTGCAGTTCTGACAGGCATTTGTGGCTATTCTGTTCCTTCCCCCACTTCGTCTCTCCCAAGATGGTGGCTCCGGGAACAGCTGAGCATTTTGTATTAGAAAGCAATGGATTTCTTGATTCTGCTACAAATTCTCCCAGCTGTAAGCCTTCCAAGCTTCTAAATATTCCTTTATATGTGGTTCAGAGTTCTAGCACCAGCCCCTGAACTTGCTTGGTCCAGTATTTTGTGTTGTTGCTAATAGAGCTCATTACTGCATGTCTATGCAGTGCACTTGTTCCGCCATCTTGTTTATTGGCTTATAACCTAATGATTTTAGATGTGTTTTGTTTTTGTTTTTTCAAATAAAAGCATAAGTTAGACATACTTTAAATAACTTATTAAATATGTCATAATAGTCAATTTGGAGAGGCAAAACAATATAATTTAAGTAACCAAACTAGCCTGATAGGAAATTATGTAATTGTATAAAATTATGTAACATGCATGGATCTAATTGTTGTTGTTATGTGCCACCAAGTTGGTTCTGACTTATAGCAACCTAGTATAAGGTTTCTGAGGAGCACTTGGTGGGTTTGAACCGCCGACCTTGTGGTTTGCAGTCCAGTTCTTGCCCTACAGCTCTACATAAATAAAGTCATGTGCTTCACCTAAATTAGCTGTTTTAAATATAACATTATGAAATGTCTATCTAGATTGATAGCATATCCTTAATAATAAAATACAGAAATTGAAACAATTGTAGAAATGTCCTGAAAATAATGAGGTTAAGGGGGCCATTACTAGGTAAAGAACGACATCATCTATCTATCAACTGCCAGTGTTTTAATATATGTGGAACTAAATGTTTTTGAAAATTAGTCTGATATTTTTTTAGAATATCTTTGTGCCTTGTACTAGTCTGTAAAGTTTAGGCTATAATAATATATCAGGTATGGAATCTAAGTCTTGCTTTCCGAGAGAAGTAGTTTAGACGGTAAAGCAGAAATAATTTTTTTAGATATTGGCACTCATTCTTAGTTTTATGGTCTGAAAAGGGGACATGGTCAGATTCAAGGGGTAAAAGAAGTGGGCAAGCATACTGCAAGACTTTGATACACTATAATTGGGGAGTTGGGAATTTGGAGCATGAAGTGATAGCTTTGGTTTTTGTACTTCCTTACATTAATTTTCAAGTCTTTCCAGTTTTGTTTAATAAGAAGCAGAAACATGACTATATGTTTACTATATGTAGAGGTAGAAAGAAAGGAGAAAGATGGTAACTTGCCTGTCATTTACAACTATGTCAGTAAATTGCAGTAATGGAAACATAAATGTCTGGCTATGGAGCATTATCAAATCCTGACATCATAGTCAAGGAGAGTTGGTGGAGCTGTTGGTTAAGCATTTGACTGCTAACCAGACATTTAGTGGTTTAAACCCACAAGCTCCTTCTCAGGAGAAAGGTGATTCAGTCTGCTTCTATAAAGAATTGCAGCCTCAGAAACCCCATTGGAATATTCTCCTCTGTCCTCTATATAGGGTTATTATAAATCAAAATTGCTGTGAGGGGTTTGGTTTTGATTTTAACATCATAGACTTTAATATACCTTTTCTGATAATGGTGCACCCCTACAAATATTAATTGAGAGTTAAATTCATTTTCATTTCTAGGATTTAATGCAGTTAGCAAAATAAACATCTGGTATATGGTTTAAATCAGTTGCTAAAAGTAAACTCAAATGAACATTTTTAGCAACAGAAATTTTTACTTATCTAGCATGTTTACATTTTAACATATTCACTATATTACCATCCATGTACTAACATGCATCGGTTTTGACTCAGAGAGACCCTGGATAGGGTTTCTGAGGCTTTTTAAAAATCTTCTCATGAGCAGAAAGCCTCATCTTTCTCCCACAAAGTGACTAGTGGGCTTAAGCCATGAAACTTGTAGTTTGCAGTCCAGTGCTTATCACATGGAGCCATCTCAGTAATACAGACATATAGTAGTGTGGCCTATGTTTGCTAGAATCTCTGGAAGTTGGGTTATTAGTATATTCTATATATTTCACATCTTGTACTGAGCCTATCAAAAATGCAAACCACCTTAAGAAGAGCACAGTTTTGAAGCTCTGTCTAATCCTATTTCTTCCCGCTTTGGAATCTTAATTAGAAAAGATAAGGGAAAAAAATCATTTAACGAAATTATTGTCTTGAATCTGTAGCAAAGATATAATCCGCAATTGGGCCAATTAGTGAATCCCATAGTTAGCTATGCTGCTGCGAACAATTTGATTAGATCTGACACCATCCTAGTTCCCACTGTTGTTTTGCCAGGGATGACGGTCAGACTTCAAAGAGCTTGAAGCATCAGCAGGGCAAGGTTTGGAGGCCAGCTTAGGTCTGGTTGTTAATCTCTCAGCTAAAACCACAGCAGCTCTCACACAAAACAAGCTTACACGACACAATCATGCGGTGTTAAAGTTGGGGTTGAGTCATGCCGATTTGCTTGTGATTTTTGATGATGGACCAAAGATGGCTACATGACTGGACACATGCTAAAGAGCACTGATCAGGTAGCTTCTCAAAATATTTCACGTATTTTATAGCTTCCTATGTAAATGTTGTGAAAGCTAATTCCCTTTGATGAAAGGTCCCAAAGTAATAGTACTGTATTTGGTTAGGGTGTGAAAGGGGAAATGAGTATTTCTTGCTAGCAACCTGAGTCCCAAACTTTTCACTTTCTATTCCTTCATAAAAATAATTGTCTTTATGCTAACAATTCCTTAAGGAGAATGTAAAAGAAAATTGTTTCTAAGTGGCAAGCTTTTACAAAATCTACTAAGCACGTTGAAAGAAAAACAGTTTTTCTCTGAGTCATTTATATTCACTGACAATTTTTCTGAAATTTCTTTACAATTATTTTCTACTTAAATGTTGAGTAAAGTGCCCTTCCAGGATTTGATTGCATAAGTGTTTTTTTCCTCTGCATTCTGACTGGTTGAAATATTACAGTAAGAGTGGCGTGTTTCCATTTTGTGAAAAGCCTATGACTGATTTCATATTATTCAGAAGTGATTGAAACTGCCATCTTGCTGACTTTCCCTATCAGAACCCTAAGGCCTGTTTGCGTTTCTGTTCATTTCCCATATATACAGTGAGTTGGGCTGGCAGGACATCATTGCTTCATTCAAAAAGGAAAAATGATTCATGTTTGACTGCTATATATCTGAAAGTTTTTGTTCAATCATCAGTACATATGATACTCAACTTATAATTGTTGTTGTTGTCAAGTGCCGTCGAGTCGATTCCAACCCATAGTGACCCTATATAAGGTTTCCAAGGAGCAGCTGGTGAGTTTAAACCGCCGACCTTGCAGTTCAGACGACTTTGCAGTCTGGCGCATTAACCCACAGTGCCACACCAGGACTTATAATTAGAGACATCAAATGAATCCTTTTTCTTTCAGAAATATTTTCTAAATGTAGTACTTTGACTGTGAACAATTTTTATATAAATTTTTTCATTTTAGAACTTGAAATTGTTATCTACTATTTCACATTTTTTTGCTGGTGTAGTTAAGTGTCATCGAGTTGATTTTGACTCATAAGAAACCTGCATAGGGTTTCCCAGGCTTTTAAAAATCTATGTGGGAACAGAAAGCCTCATGTTTCTTTCGTGGAGCGGCTGGTGGTCTCAAACAGCTGACCTTGTGATTCACAGTCCATATGGAGTCGCCGCACTCCCCAGTATTTCACATTGTACAATTATATTTTATACTAATTCATAATTATGTTTGACACAGTAAATTTTAGAAAAGAGTCTGTTTAAAATAGGATGATGATTATACAGCGTTAAAGGAAAATATTTTGAATCTTGCTAAATTGTCTTCAGTCCGTGGGTCTCTCAGAAGGATACTGTGGCACTTATAGCTCAGTATTCTCATCTTTGAGATCAAGATGATACAGACTCAGCATTGTTTAAATATACAAATATAAAGAGAGAAATATACAAATATACAAATATAAAGAGAGAAAGCTGGCTTCTCCTCCACCCTCGTTTTACAGATGTGTTCTGTGGTGTGACTTCAGGAGAAGGCTCTTGCAGGACATCTTTGTACAACTGCTATATCAGCATTTACTTCATTGGCATGGTACTGGTACTCCCAGGATTCCATGCTCCCTCAGACACTCCTTCCCCTGTGTTATTTATTGTGTCTACAAAAGAAAACATAGAATGATGGCAAGTCACTGCCTCTCCATATCCTCACCTAAATGCATTTGTAAGTTTTTAGAGAGTTTTTGTTGTATAAAACATAAGTTTTATTTTATGTTGTTAAGTGCTGTTGAGTTGGATCCAACACCCTGTACAGGATTTCTGAGTAGCAGCTGGTAGGTTTGAACTGCCAACCTTGTGGTTCATAGTCCAGTACTGATCCTTGTTTTACTAGTGTATCTACCAACATGCCCAGAAGAGTGATAACTGCATACCAGAATAACAAAATGCACTGCCATCAAGTTAATTCCAACTCATCGTGACCCTATATGTGGTTTCAAAGAATGTATATCTATGGGAACAGACAGCCTCATCTTTCTCCCACAGAATGGCTGGTGATTTTAAACTACCAAACTTAAACTTAACTGCCCAGCACCTAACCCACAGCATGGCCAAGACTCCTTAATAAATACTTGTTATTGTTGTTAAGTACTGTTGTCTGTTTCCATTCATAGCCGATCTGTTTCCAAGGAGCATCTGGTAGGTTTGCACCACCAACCTTGTGGTTAGAAGTCAAGTGTTTACCCCACAGCACCTCACCAGGTTCTTTAATAAATGCATTGTTGTGGTTGTTGCTGCTAGGTGCCTTTGAGTCAGTTCCACCTCACAGCATCCTTATGCACAACAGAATGAAATGCTGCCCAGTAGTGCACCATCTTCACAATCTTTGTTGAGCCCATTGCTGCTACCACTGGGCCAATCCTCTTTTTCACTGACCCTCCACTTTACCTAGCATTAGGTCCTTCTCCAGGGACTAGTCTTTCCTGATAATATGTCTAAGGCATGAGAGACTGGGTACTTCTTCCAACTCAGGTTTATTTGTTCTTCTAGCAATCCATGTTACTTTTAATATTCTTTCCCAATACCACAACTCAAATGCATCAATTCTTTTATGGTCTTCCTTATAGACTGTTCAACATTCACATATATAATGAAGCTATTGAAAAATACCATGGTCAGGTGTACATTAGTCCCCAAACTTACATCTTTACTCTTGAACACTTTGAAGACGTCTTCTGGAGCACATTTGTCTAATGGAATGAATCATTTGATTTTTTGACTGTTGCTTCTATATTTATTGTTTAGTGGATCCAAGCAAAATTAAGTCTTTGACAACTTCAATCTTTTCTCCATTTGTATGGCTATTGTTTATTGGTCAGGTGGTGAAGATTTTTGTTTTCTTTACATTAAGATGCAACTGATACTGAAGGCTGTGGTCCTTGATCTTCATCAGTAAATATTTAAGTCCTCTTTACTTTCAGCAAGCAAAGTTGCATCATCTGCATATAGCAGGTTGTTAATAAGTCTTCCTTCAATTTTGATGCCATGTTATTTTTCATATAATCCAGCTTCTCAGATTATTTGCTCAGTATAAAGATTGAATAAATATGGTGAAAGAGTATAACCCTGGTGCATCATTCCTAAATTTCAACCATTCACTGTCTCCTTGTTCTGTTCCAGTGACTGCTTCTTGGTCTATGTATGGGCTCCTCCTGAGCACAATCAAGTGTTCTATGATACACATTCTCCACAATGTTGTCCATAACTTGTCATGATCCACACAGTTGAAAGCCTTTGTATAGTCAATAAAGCATAGGTTGACATGTTTATGGTATTCTTTGCTTTCAGTCAAGATCTGTCTGACGTCAGCAGTGGTATGTCTTGTTCCATGTCTCTTCTGAATCTGGCTTGAACCTCTGACAATTCCCTGTCAATATACTTTTGTAGCCCATTTTTAATTGTCTTTAGCAAAATTTTACTTGCTTGTGATATTAATGATATTGTCTGATGATTCCCTCCTTCTGTTGAATCACCTCTCTTTGGAAAGGGTACAGATATGGATTTCTTCCAATCAGTTGGCCTGG
>NW_006408590.1:7028996-7030604 GCF_000296735.1 Chrysochloris asiatica
TTTTTTAATTCAGTGAAATTTTATTGAATAAATTCAATTAAAAAGAATTTATTATGAATTCTTGTTTATAGACAAGAGCATCCATTTTATATTCAACTTATCATACACTGTGTTTCATCTCAATAATTGCAATCCCCTCCATGCAACAACAGGTATCCTGCCTCATTTCTGTGGTTCCTTTGCATTATACACACCTCCAGTTCCTTCTCAACTTTGTCCTTAGGTAAATATTGCCCTTTTGATTTGAGTTGATATGAAAAAATAGGGACAAACCTAGGGGCTCTAATACATGGCATAAATACACTGTCAGATCTCACTAAAAACACAAACAGTAGAAGACAAAAGAGATACATGGCATATAGTTTGTATTTTTCTCAGTTGTTTTACATCAGTATCAAAAATTACTCTGTAAGAAAATTAAGATGTATATAATTTATAAGATTAACATATTCAATTTTTCAAATTCCTAATTTTGTCCTCCCCTTTTATCATAACTGGTTTTATTAATGTTTTGATTCATGTATATTAAAAGCTGGGATTTTTGATGAGCATTTTTGTAGATTTGTTATTTCTTAGGAGGTTTTTTTTGTATACCATTTTAATCAAACTTTAAGCATAAACCTTATAATTATTATGATATGTTTTGCTCTTTTAATCTTTTAATCATTAAGCAAAGTTTCCTACAGTTTATTAATAAGAAGAAATTATATTCTTCATTAAAGAAATATGAGATGACGTACAAATTATTAGTTTTCTAAAGGTAGAATTTAAGGGAACAAAATAAATAATTGGGAGAAACACTTATAGTAGAAATGTCTTTGGCCATAAAACTAATATAGGATTTCTTTTCATTTAAAAATACAGGCAAAAATGAAACTCTGGCAAAGTTATTACTGTTATAGCTCCATTCCTCAGTGGACATATAAAATAGCCAGTCCAGGTCCTTTGTATCTTTTGTAGTGAATTTCACTGAACTGTTCTGTCAAGTCAGCCCACCATTGTTGTAGAGACTCAAACTAAATCATTTTGTCATGACACTTCCAGAAATAAGATACCCAATATAAAGGATTTAATAACTAACACTGAGTATTTTGTTTGGAGTTTTTGTAAGACTGTCAAAAATATATTATACCCATTCAGAAATTTCTGAGTAAATCACTTGAAATATCTGACCCAAAAATTTGTTGAAAAGTTTTTCTGAATACCATTGCTTAATGTAAATAAAATTTGAGAGGTATTTAAGCATGTTTTTTTAGGTATATGATTCTTCAGTGAACATTTTAGTCTCATAGAAGCATATGAAATATGTAATAAAGCTTCAGATTGTACAGTCATATACAAAAAGAGGGATGTCTTTTTACTAAAATTAAAATTTTAATTTATAAGATTAAACTATGTCAAGTTAGAAATAGTTCTCTTTGTTTTCAAAGATTATTAAAAGATGAATTATAATTGATTATATTTGAAGTCCTTAATTAATGAATTGCTTATAAATGTTCTCAATATTTCATTCTTATATAAATCAAACAATAAAGCTTATCTTTCTAATCAGCAGTCATTAAAATGACATTATTATACTATGCATTTAATTAGCTACTTCAAACTTTA
>NW_006408590.1:7031553-7033024 GCF_000296735.1 Chrysochloris asiatica
AATCACTAATTGATGCTTTAACTGCTGTTCCATGGGCATTGATTATAGATCCAAGAAAGTGAAATCTTTAACAAATTCCAGCTTTCCTTTATTTATCATGATGTTGTTTATTGGTTCAGTCCTGAAGATTTGTATTTTCATTATGTTGCAGTATAATCCTTAATGAAGATGTAGTCTTTGATCCTCATCAGTTAGTGCTTATGTCCTTTTCATGTTTAAGAGGCAAGAGTGTTTCATCTGCATGTGGCAGGTTGTTAATGAGTATTCCTTCAATCCTAATGCCATGTTCTTCTTGATATAGTCTAGCTTCTCAGATTCTTTGCTCAGCATATCAGTTGAGTAAGTATGGTGAAATGATACAACCCTTAGGCACACCCTTCCTGATTTTGAACCATGTAATATTCCCTTGTTCTATGCAAACATCTACCTTTTGGTCTATATATAGATTCTGAATCAGCACAATTAAATTTTCTGTAATTCCTACTCTTTGCAGTAGTATACATAATTTGTTATGATCCACACAGCCCAATACCTTTGCATAATCAATAAAACACAGGCAAACATCTTTCTGGTATTATCTGCTTTCAGTCATCACTGATCAGATATCAGCAATGATATCCTTTGTTCCATGTCCTCTTCTGAATCTGACTTTAATTTATGGCAGTTCTCTGTGGATAAACTGCAACTGTTTTTTAATTATCTTCATCTTAATTTTCTTTACATGTGATATTAATGATATTGTTCAATAATTTCCACATTCTTGTGAGTCACCTTTCTTTGGAATACACATATACACGAATCTCTTCTGTTCAGTTACCCAGGTAGGTGTCTTCACAATTACTTGACCTAGAGGAATGAGCACCTCCTGTACCACATCCATTTGTTGAAACATCTCAGTTTTGTTCCGTAAATGCATGGAGATTTGTTTTTCACTGATGCTTTCTGTCCTTGGACTTCTTTCAGGATCATCAGTTTTTGATCATATGCTACCTTTTCAAATGGTTAAACATCTACTATCTGTTTTTGTCTATTCATTCCTTTTTTTATATAGAAAGCTTTTAATGTGAATTAAGTGATTGTTTACATGGGAGAGCATCAGTTTTGCACTCATCCTATCATATTTCATTTCATTGAAATGATTAAAATACCCTCCATGTATCACCATTCAACAGTATTTGCTTCTATTCCCTCTGGTTTTTTGTTTTGTTTTTTTCTTGTTTTGTTTGCTTGTTTTTTGATGTACACAGAAATACTCAGGAATATATAATAATTTAAAAAACCAAAGGACACATTCTGCAAGCCTGCCTCCTGGCCGCCAGCTCACAACATTTCTCTTTCCATGAGTCTAGAGTTCTCAGCTGCTCTATCTCTCCATGCCATCATCTCTGCCTCCATTTCTGATATTGCTGATTATCTGGAAAGGGTCCTACATTCCATTCATGCTCTTCTTCCTTGATCGTCCTAGGGTCTT
>NW_006408590.1:7040214-7051512 GCF_000296735.1 Chrysochloris asiatica
ACTTGATGCCATCAATGATGCCACCTGGCTGATCCATCTCATTGGGGGTCTTCCTCTCTTTCTCTGGCCCTCCATCTTACCCAGCATGACATCCTTCTCCAGCGACTATTCCCTCCTGACATGTCTAAGTTGCCCATCCCTAATGAACCCTGTATACAGAGGGGATCGATTTGATCCTTGATGTGAAGACTCCTTTGCTCTCAGTTGGTATTTTGAGCTACTACATCCATACATATAGGTCAAGTTCATCAAATTGTAGCAATTTACATTTGTTTCTGTTGTCAAATTTATCTTCCTATAATTGAGTTCTGATCATCAAGCCATCAAAGCTAGGTCAAATGTGTATTATCTGCAAGTTTGAGCATTGTTGTGTCTCTCTTCACTTCACATCAGCTGAACGCTTCACTCTCAGCTCTAGCCCTCCATGGCTAGGTCCTTGCCATGGGCTTAGGAGTCCTCAGGTCTCACCACACTTCAGACCAACCAGCCCTTCCTCTTCTTTCTATTATCTCCATGTCAACAGAAGACTATGGACCGTGGTCAAACTCAGCCCATATCTGCATTGCTGCCTTTCCCCCACTTCCACTCACCAGTATACCATTGTGGGCCCCAGCAAGCTTGCATACCTGCTCGTTTATTCCTTTTGAGTTTCAGTCTTAGAGAGGGGTTTGTCTTGAAGGCTTGCCTTGATGGCTCCCCGGTGAACACTTCCATCTTCTTTTGATACTTTCTGCATCATTAAATATTTTGCCCACAGAAACTTACATTATTGCAAGTTGAGGCTTGAATTTTTTCTTCAGTCATTTCTGCTTGATAAACACTGAACTTGTTATTCCATATTGGTTTTCTAACTCTAGGTCTTTTCACATTTCATTATAATATTTTTTCTTCTTGAACTGCCCCTAGAAATATTCTGTTCAGCTCTTTTACTTCCCCATATCTTCCATTTTTATTAGTCTCTCTGTGCTCAAGAGCAAATTTCAGAGTCTTCTGACACCCATTTTTGTCTTTTCTTCCAATATTTTTAGTAACCTTCTGATTTCTTCTTATATGATGTCCTTGATGTCATACCACAACTTGTCTGGTCTTCCATCTTTAATGTCTAATGTATCAAATCTGTTCTGATTTCTTCCTATATGATGTCCTTGATGTCATACCACAACTTGTCTGGTCTTCCATCTTTAATGTCTAATGTATCAAATCTGTTCTTTAGATGTACTCTAATTTCAGGTGGAATATATATAATGAGCTCTGGTAGCATAGTGGTTATGAATCGGGCTGCGAACCTTAAGGTCAGCAGTTCGAAATTACCAGCCGTTCCGTGGGAGAAAGATGAGGCTTTCTGCTCCCATAAAGATTTATAGCCTCAGAAACCCTGTGCAGAGTCACTATGAGTCAGAACCGACTCCATGGTACTTAACAACAACAACAATATATAAAGTCACATGTGGTTCATATGAACTTGTTTTAATTTTTAATTTATTTCAGCTTCAGCCTGAACTTCATGGTCTGTTCCACAGTCTGCTCATGGCCTTGTTTAGGCTGATGATATATATGGAGCTTCTTTGCCAACTCTTCCCACAGATGTAATCAGTTTGATAACTGTGTATTCCGTTTGTGAGGTCCATGTGAATAGTCATCTTTTATGTTGTTTAAAGAGTTTTTGCAATGAAGAAGTCATTGGCCTTCAAACTTTTATCATGTGATTTTCAGCATCCTTTCTATAACAAAGGCAATATTTTCCAACTACCAATCCTGCCTCTTTGTTTCCAACTTTCACATTTCAATCACCAGTAATCAATGCATAGTGATTGCATGTTTGATCAATTACAGACTGAAGAAGTTGGTAAAATTCTTCAATTTCATTATCACTGGCTGTAGTAGTTGGTGTGTAAATTTGCATCAGTCAGAACAAGGCCAGGGGCAGACTGTGGAACAGACAGTCAATTCCTCATATGCAAATTCAAACTGAAGCTGAAGTAGTCAATTTGATTTATATATATTCCATCTAGTGAGGTCCATGTGTGTAGTCATCGCTTATGCTGTTTAATATGTGTATGTATATGTGTACATGGATTCCTGGTGTGTCAGACTGCAAAACCGTTAGAACTGCAAGGTTGACGGTTCAAGCTCACCAGCTGCTCCTCAGAAACCTTATGCAAGTCACTATGGGTTGGAATATACTCGACAGCACTTTACAAGAACAATATGTATGTATAGCTATATTTTATATATGTTGTTGTTAAGTACCATCGAGTTTGTTCTAATTCATCTTCAGAGGAGCAGAAAGCTCATCTTTCTTTCACAAAGCAGCTGGTGGGCTCAAACCACAGACCTTGTGGTTCACAGTCCAATGCTTATCATGTACATGTACACACACATATAGAGAGAAAGAGAAAGAAAGAGTCATTGTGTGGTACTGTGCATTATTACACTAGACTGTATAGTCTGAACCAAAAGGTAGGCAGTTCAAGCTTACCAGCTGTTCTTCAGAAACAATTCTGGTCAAGATAAAAATTTACATTAAGAAAAACTATACACAAGGCAAAGATTTATAGTGCAAATGCATCTCCTTGACATGGCCTAGTTGACTTAATGTGGAATTCAGTCTAGAAGCAGAAAGTATACATGAAAAGGTGTTTTGAAAATGTGACCTATCCTTTTGATGTACATAAAAAGATGTCTTGAAATACGATCTGTTCTTTAAGTACCATAAATATGGGCCATTTCTTTGCTTTAGCATTCAAATATTAGATATTTCTGCTGTTTTATTAGAAATATTCTTTGGTCCATGTAAATTAGGGTAAATAAGTAGTGGACAAAATTAAACCAACTATGCTACAAATAAAGGAGCCCTGTTATCATAGTGGATTTTAAGCTGGGCTGCTAACCATAAGGTCAGCAGTTCGAATCTACCAGTAGCTCCACCTCAGAAACTCCATACAGGGTCTCTGTGAGTTGGAACCAACTCCAAAGCACGGAATCACTACCACCACTACCGTGCTGCTAATCAGGATCACCATAATACAGTGCCTAAGCATTTGGCTGCTATCAGAAGAAAGACTCTGCAGAAGAAAGACACTGGAGTCAGCTTCCATTACTTAGACTGATAAAGATTCTTTTTAAGCCAGAAGAGACTGACATTATAATTTATTGTCATTTTAGTTAGAAAATTTAGACATGTGAGGACATATTCACTCAAAATTACCTTTTTTAAGTCAATGGCATTATTATGCCTTATTAATAATTACATAAAGACTGGTAATCTTTGCATTTAAAAATTATTTTTTAAATAGTTGAAGCAAAATTTCCTTAAAGGTGTTCATAATGTATAGTAGGAAAGAAGATGGCATGAAACCATACAAAAAGGACTCAACTTAGTGTTTTCAGCCTAATAAAAATGTTGTAAAAATACTTGTAAGCTTGAAAATCACACTAGCTATTCTTGTTTCAAATTCTGTTTCATATATTGTTCTGTATGATTTTATAATAAACAGATTACTCCTTGAACAGGAATTAAGAATAAAGCTGCCAGGAAGGGGTTTTGTTGTCAGAGTAGTTCCCGCCTCATGTTTTGTAAGAGATTTCATGGTCCCATTGTAAAGAGTAGATGATTTAAAACGTGTTCCCAAGATAAACTTTCCCATTGTCATTAATGAGGATGGATAATACTGAGTGACAAGTGCATTAGGAATGACACAGAAAGAGCGGTTAGATTTGTCAGAGCGTATCACTTCAGGCAGTGACACTTGAGGACATTGTTTTTGTGGATATTTGGTGAGTGAGAAGGGGGTCTGATTTAAAGATACCAAAGTTTGTGTTTGCTAATAGAGTAATGTATTTTACAATTTAATAAAACGTGTCTTCCAGCATTTAGAAAATATTGGAAAGATTATTTAGATTAAGTTTTTCTACACTTAAATTTTATGATGTTATTATATCCTGATTGTTTCCTCAGAAAGTCATCACACTGCATAGGATTTTCACATTAAAATATTTCACAAAACAGATTTTTCTCTGTTAAGCAATCTTATTTTTCGCAGTTTCCAATGGAAGAAAATGTATTTTAAAATATATGTAATTTTTAAGAGATTATACTATTTATTCCTATATATTAAAGGGAAATCTATAGTCTACAGCACCTTGAGTAAAAAGATTTTGAAACGAGATAATATATATATAGTTCATCTTGTCTTTCTAAAACTGTATATTTTAGAAAATTATTTTCAAAATAGAAACCAATGAATAATTAGTAAGGCAAATCTTCTGAACTGTAGTATGCCTCTCTATTTCAATTTTGAACATGCAATTGGTAACTTTTTCTCCTTGATTCACTTTTCATGCTGCCAACCAAATTTTGTCTCTCTGTACCTTTTTGACACTAATAAAAACTGAGTCTCTGTTCGTTTGAGTTCAGGATTTCCCAAGTGGTAGTTTGGGATAAGATAAACTATCTAACATGACTTCATATAGCACTAATCTGTCTCAACCAAACCACCCTATGACTGAAATTGTGTTTGACAGTTCACCTCTTCTTGATGAGGCTGAGGTGAACATAGCTCCAGACTATCCCTAGGAGAATATGGTAACTACTCCATATGCTAGGGAGGGTTCTTTTATTTATGACACGAGACCTAAGCACAGGAGTTTAAATGATGCCTATAGCAGAGATTCCTTTAAAAAAAAAAAACCTTTCTAACTTTAACATTGTTGTTAAGTGCCATCGAGTCAGTTCCAACCCATAGCAACTCTGTATAGGGCTTCCAAAGAGCAGCTGGTGAGCTTGAACTGCCAACCTTGTGGTTCAAACCAACTTTGCAGTCCAGCGCATTAACCCATAGCCCACACCCGTAATATTTTAAATGTAATAGGACAAAATTCTTTTTTTCCATAAAAATGTTTAGTAAACATTTTCTGCCGTTACAAGTAATATTGTTGTTAGGTGCCATCATCGAGTACTACCTATACATTAATTGCACCATGTAGTTGAAAACCATAAAGGAATTTTCAAAACTACTTATACTTTATAAATATGTTGTATTATCAAATATTAAAGAAGATTTTCTATTACTATTTTGACTCCTCAGAATTTACCAGGTCTTGAAATAACTCAGGAAATTTTTGTACTATGAGAATGTTTCTATGACCTTAATTCTCTCATTTTAGCATAAAAAGTTTTAAGTATGTTTTAAATTCTTTATTATATTGTTCTAAAAATAGTTTTGAAGAGAATGCAAAGTTAGGCACTATAACAGAAAGCATTATTTGGAAACTTTTTTATTAAGATATTTTATGTAGACTTCTTACAGCAATACTTTTGAGAGACGGTATTCATTGAGACTGCCTTGTTATTTTGAATCTCACAAGTTTTCTGTCTTCGACAGGGTACAATTTTACTACTTTTCTCTCAGTTGTTTTAATGATAAATATTTGAGTATTCCTTCTCTGTTAAGTAGCTGTAGTAGCATAGTGGTTATGAGTCGGGCTACCAACACCAAAGTCAGCAGTTTGAAACTACCAGTTGCTCCATGAGAGAAAGATACGGCTTTCTGCTTCCGTAAAGATTTACAGTCTTGGAAACCCCATGCAGGGTTGCTATTAGTCCGAACCTACTCCACAGCATACCACCACCATCACCGATAGGTTTCTGACTTATATAGTTTCCATCTTTTGCAGATTTAACTCTATTTTTTATTACTACAATGTAAAGTCTAGAGAAAAATAGCTTTTAAGAAAGTAAACTTACTTACCTCCTTTTTGTGACAGTATCCTTCCTTTGGAATCAGAAACTATTAAACATTTTGAGATGGTTAATTAAATAATTTACTATTAACACCCTGGAAAAAGATATCTGAAGTAATTTTCCAGAATACTTTGAAAGGCTTAACATGTAAGGTTAATTTTCACAACTAGCGTGGAAGACTGTTGTTATTCAGTGTTGTTGAGTCGGTTCCGCCTCATAGTGCCCCTGTATAAGGTTTCCAAGGAGCAACTGGTGAGTTTGGCCCACCAACCTTATAATTCAAACCGACCTTGCTGTCTAGTGCCTACCCTACAGCGCCACACCAGTACTCCGGCATGGAAGACTGAGCAGACTTAAATTACAAAATGAATGATTGAGTCTGTTTAAATTGAGGCAATTGGATGTTAAGATAGTTTTTCAAAATTACATTATATTGTTGTTCTTAAGTACTGTCTAGTTGGTTCTGACCCATAGCGATTCTATAGAGGCTTTCCTAAGGAGCAGCTGATGAGCTTGAGCTGCCAACCCTAAGGTTCCAACTGACATTGCAATCCAGTGCATTAACCCTGGTGTGGCGCTGTGGGTTAATGCACCAGTCTGCAAAGCCTTTTGAGCTGCAAGGTCGGCAGTTCAAGCTCACCACCTGCTCCTCGGAAACCCTATACAGGGTTGTTATGGGTCAGAACCGACTCGAAGGCACTTATCAACAACATATACACTATATGTGTATGCAAATTACGTATAGCAGCTTATTATAAAATGGAATCTATTTTAGTCTGCCCTACTTGCTGAAATGTGATTCTACCTAAAGATGTTGAGACATCCTGAAAAATCTGGTCCATGTGCATCTGTGAGCCCATCAGAGCAACCATGTTAAGTATTTATTTCCAATTGCCTTTTCCTTTTTATTTATTTTTGTTGTTGTTATTTTATTTGGGAGTTTATTTTTTTATTAACATTATTCCAAGTACGAAGGTTGCGAGAATGAATGGCATCCTATAGAAGCAACAGTCATATCAAAATACAGAACAAATAACTATCAACTTTATTTGATAAATTTATATATATAAATTAAGAGAAAATTAGTATAGCAAGTAAGCACTCATATTTTGAGACATGTTATAAATTATTACTAATAAACTTAATCTGCTTTGGTGGTGGTAATGTGTTGTGGAGTTGGTTCCGACTCATAGCGACCCTATACATGGTTTCTGAGGCTGAAAATCTTTATGGGAGCAGAGATCCTCATCTTTCCCCTGCGGAGCAGCTGGTAGTTTCAAACTGCTAACCTTGAGGTTAGCTTCTCAATTTGTAACTTTCATTATTTTCTACATTTCTATTTCAACTAGTAGTTACCAGTGATCCATACAAGATTTCTGTAATATTACCTAAGTATCCTAAAGAGATAATTGTCAAAATAAGCTATATGATTTCATGTTTTTTTATTTCAAATATTATAAAATCTACAGTTGAGATACATAATAAATTCTAGTAGCATATATTTTGAAGGGGAGAACGTATTATCAAAGTAAACAACTTATTTATATTCTTTATTCCGAAATCAATTAAATGGAAAATGTCAAACTTATACATTGACTCTAATATTAGTCAACTTGAATTTTGTGCTAATTTTTAACTTATGCAGTAAAATTTGTGATCCATTCATCTTAAAGCCTATTACTCCTCCCATCTAATTATGTGATCATTAGATGTACATTTTTTATTGTAGGATGCATATGCATCATTTTTTAAAAATAAAGACTTCCATCCCCCCCTACAAGCATCTATTTTCTAATTAGAAGAGTTCATATTATATCACTTTATATTAAGTATTCAAAAACATAAAAATGGTACTTACTGAATGGTTATTATCCAAAAAAGTCAGTATTTCATTTGGGAAGCACAATTTGTTTAATTTAAATCTAGTAAACAAGCAAATTAAAATGAGATCTTTTAAGTAGTATTTAAATAATTATGCTTTTTGGTCTTGATTATAATATAATCTTTTTTTTCAACACTCCTTTTAATATACTAATATCCTTAAGTAGAGTCCTGGTGTGACACTGTAGGGTAAACACTGGACTGCTAACCACAAGATCAGTAGTTCAAACTCAGCAGCTACTCTTTGGAAACCCTATGCAAGTTTGCTCTAAGTTAGAAATGTCCTGAAAAATATCTTAATATCATCACATAAGACAAAACTATGGTGATTCTTCAGAATATTTTTAATAAATGATTGCGAACATGCCTGTCACTTGTTTGATGTTCTATACATCAGGAATAATGCTTTTCCATTAAAATTATCTTTATTTCCCACATCTTTTCTTTAGAAATCAGTGAAATTTACTTTGGTATTATGTGTGTGTGTGAGAGAGACCAGTAAAGAGAAAAATAAGAAATCTGTGTGATCTTTAATATTGTCACCTAGGATGAAACTACTTGTTATTTCAATATAATATGCACAATGAGTCAGTTGACATTTCAATGACAAATATGTGAGAATGAGATCTACTGTAACTTTTTAGTAATTCATTCAGTAAATATGAAAGCACTTTTAGGTGATTATTTAGCCTGCTTCAGTGTCTGATATTGAAATGTTGTTAAGTGCTATGAGTCAGTTCCACTTCCTAGCGACCTTGCATAGTGTTTCTGAGAGTCCTCTGGATACCTCCAGCCTCAGCTTTTGCCTTGAACTCCAAATTGCCTCTGACTCTTCCACTACCAGTCACAATGACCCATGCTTATCACCTCATTTGTTGTCTTCATAAATGCCAAAAATTCTGTTCCCTTTCCTCCAAGAAAACTTAGTTTTCCTTCAGGTTTAAGATTAAATAGCACTTTTTCTAAAATGTCTTTTTCTGATTCTCCAACACTAGGTTTGTGGTGGTGGTTATGTGCTGTGGAGTCAATTCTGACTCAGAGAAACACTGCATAGAGCTTCCAAGCCCGTAAATCTTTACTGGAACAGAAAGCCTCATCTTTTCCCCATGGGACGGCTGGTAGTTTCGAACTGCTGACCTTGAGGTTAGCAACCCATCGTCGTCCTCCCACAAAGCAACTGGTAGAGTCAAACAGCTGATCCTCTGATTAACAGCCTGTGTGAAACCTATGTCACCAGGGTTTCCTGGAGCTCACTAAATGACAACTAATAACAGCAACCAAAAATTCATTGAATGAATGAAAAACTAACAGTATGTGAAGCTTTGCCAAATTCCTGGTGTGGTGCTGTAGGGTCAGCACTGAACTGTGAACCACAAGGGCAGCAGATCAAGTACACCAGCCGATCCTTGGAAACCTTGTAAGAGTTGCTATGAGTCAGAACAGACTGGACGATACTAACAGCAACAACAGTAACATATCTTTAATCTTATGGATCTGGTTTGTCATTTCTTTCTGGAAGAACACTAGTAATCAATTTTCTAGCCCCAAAGTAGAGCAGCTCTTCTCCTTCCATAGAAACCACACCAAACTGCTTCGCTTTTCCCTAATTACCAACCTTTCTCATGTCTTTAAGCCTGTATACCTTCAACATAAAATCCTGGTGTGATGCTGTAGGATAAGCATTGAGCTACTAACCACAAAGTTGGTGGTTCAGAAATACCACCAGCTCCTTGGAAACCCTGCACAGGGTTGCTGTGAATTAGAACTAACAGAATGACACTTAACAACAACAACCTTTTATTGGAACAATCCTTCATAACAATCTACTTTTTGTTTTGTTAATTCTTTAACACTTAACTTGGAGCCCTTGTAGAGTAATAGGTTATGCATTGGGCTAACTGCAAGGTCAGCAATTCAAATCTACCAGTCGCTCTGCAGGAGAAAGATGAGGCTTTACAGTCTTGGAGACCCTCTCTGTACAGAGTCACTGTGAGTCAGAGCCGACTCCACAGCACAAAGCAGCAACACGTCATTTAATGTCTCCTTCTTGGTGAAGATTTTAGAAGCCCTTTCTCCACTCCACTCACCCTTCCCTACAAATAGATTTACTTCCTTCTAACCCTCTGAATAACACAAAGCTCTCCTTTTTTTAAAAAAGGAGAATTGTGTGTGTGTGTGTGTGTGTGTGTGTGTTTTGGGTGGGAGTTTACAAAGCAAATTAATCTTCCATTCAACAATTTATACACATTTTGTTGTGTGACATTGGTTGCAATCCTCTCAATGTAAGAGCATTCTTCTCACTTCTTGCCTGGCTTTCCTGTTTCCATTGGTCCTTTCCTGATCTTTCTTCCTTCTGAGCTTTTTTGTGGGTCAGCGCTGCCCTTTTGGTCTCATATGGTTCATTGTTCTGAGGAGTATGCTGCTCATGAGTGTCATTGTTCATTTATAGCCTGTTTGGCTGTACGGTGATCCCTGGTGGGAGGTTCAATCTCAGGCTCCTTTTTGATGAAAAAAAATGCGTTATTTAATGCATTCAAACCCTATCAAATAATTTTAATTCAAATTTAAATGCATCTGTTAACTAGTGTACATTGTCTTTTCCTCCTGCCTCTATAAAAACAGACATGTGGTAAAGAATTAGTAAGGATACCTATCAGAATGACTAATTAAAACCAAACCAACTGAGCCTTTAAAATGCACCCTTCAAGTAGAGGGGAGGGGCCACATTGATAGTATCTTGATAACACTGGATAGCAATGCCCCAGGGGTTTACATATTCATTGTCTCTAGTCCATTGACATTTATAACTATTATCACTTGAGTGCAACATGACAAATTATTTTATGATAATTTGAATCTTTGTTTAGAATTTCATTTGGGAAGTGTTGAGTCCTGGCCATCTTCTTTCACCATAACTTGAAAGTATTTGAAGCTACTTTGCTATTTAGGGAAGCAGATTTAGCCTTCTAATTGTTACATAATAAGCCTCATTGTTTTCCAAATAGAAGACTTCTTCTCTTTCTTTCTAAGACTAATAATTTTATGCTGCAGACATCAAAGATGAGGACAAAAATGTCACATTGTGATTCTGTCTCCATGACACTCCACAATAATACAAAGTAAAAATTCAAGCAAAAGAAAGCTTTTACTTCTTCCATGGTATCAAAAGTCATGTTTTCACATTTTTTTCTCTCAAAATTGGGCATTAAAATAACCACTTGTTTTTTATATCATTTAGAACATTGTAATCATATCTTCAAATTTTATTAATAAAATATTTCTAAAAGAGCACTCTTTCATAAGATCACTTTTTTTCCCTAGGCAAAGAATAAAATCTGTATGTTGTATTTGTCATCGATTTAGCTCTGACTCACAGCAACCCTGTATAGGTTTTCCAAAGAGCAGCTGGTGGGTTTAATTCTACTTTTTATTAACTCTTAGCTATTTTAGGTAGAAACTTACTGCCTTATTCCATATGTAATGTGTTTATCACTTAGAAAACATTTTTTTTTTTTTTTGAAAAATGGGTTAGCAATTTTGTATAATGCTATAATTATGTCTTTTATCAGGATAATTACATAAAAGTAAATAAAGGTAGGGCTAAGATGATACTTAATTTAGGATGTCTTTCAAATGAATACTGCTTATAATGAAAGATTTCAACTAGAAAGTAA
>NW_006408590.1:7052342-7053426 GCF_000296735.1 Chrysochloris asiatica
ACTTGATGGCAGTGGGCTTGCTTTGGGTATTAATGCAATTACAAAATATTTATAATTTGCAAAGGGGGTATGTAATTTTTCATTTCATATCACTTAAAACATTGAAAGCAAATCTCACCACTTTATCAATCATTGTTAGGTGCAATAGAGTCCATACTGACTCATAGCGACCATATGTAAAATAGAACAAAGCACAGCCCAGTCCTGTACCAGCCTCACAATCATTGTTATGTTGAGCCAGTTGCTGCTGCCACTGTGCCAATCCATCTTGCTGGGGGTCTTCCTCTTTTTCTATGACCCTCTACTTTGCCAAACACGATATCCTTCTCTGGTGACTGGTTCCTCCTAACAATATATCTAAAGTATGAGATGAAGTCTGGCCATCCTGGCTTCCAAGGAGCATTCTAGCTGTACTTCCAACACAGATTTGTTTGTTCTTTTGCAGTCTGGGATACTTTCAATATTCTCCTCCAACACCATAACTCAAATGCATCAATTTTTCTGTGTGTTCCTTACTCATTGTCCAACTTTCATATGCATATGAGGTTACTGAAAATACTATGGTTTAGGTCAGCTGCACCTTAGTCCTCAAACTGACAGCTTTGCTCTTCAACTCTTTAAAAAGGTCGTGTGCAGCAGATTTGTCCCGTGCAATAAGTCGTTTAATTTGATTGTTGCTTCCATGAGTGTTGATGTTTGAACTGAGCAAAATGAAGTGACTGACAACATCAATCTTTTCTCCATTGATAAGAATGTTGTTTATTGGTCCATTGATGAGGATTTTTGTTTTCTTTACATTGAGATGCAACTCATACTGAAGGCTGTGGTCTTTGATCATCATCAGTAAGTATTTTAAGTCCTCTTTACTTTCAGCAAGCAAGGTTGTCACCTGCATATCGCTGGTTGTTGATGAGTCTTCCTCCAATCCTGATGCCATGTTTTACTTCATATAATCTACATTCTCGGATTATTTGTTCAACATACAAATTGAATAGTATGGTGAAAGAATACAGCCCTGGCACAAACCTTTTCTAATTTTAAACCATTCGGTGTTCCCTTGTTCTGTTTGAACAACTGCCTCTTG
>NW_006408590.1:7055056-7057830 GCF_000296735.1 Chrysochloris asiatica
GGGCTGACCTTTGAATTTTTCTGTTTAGCTCTTGTACCTCCTCACTTCTTCCATTTTCCTTAGCATCTCTATACTGGAGAGCAAGTTTCAAAGTCTCTTCTTGCATCCATTTTGTTTTTTTCCTTTCTTGTCTTCTCAATGACCTTTTGCTTTCTGTCTGTGTGATATTCTTGATGTTATTTCACAACTCTTCTGGTCTTTGGTCTTTGTTTAATGCACCAAATCTGTTCTTCTGATGATCTCAGTATTAGTGAAGTATATATTAGTGAAGAGTCAAGATCACATTTTGACTCTCGTGAACCTGTCAAATTTTTTTTAGCTTCCGCCTGAATTTGCCTATGAGAAGTTGATGGTCTATTCCACAGTCTGCCCCTGGCCTTACTTGGGCTGATAATATGGAGCTTTCCCACCATCTCTTTCCACAGATGTAGCCAATTTGATTTCTGTGTATTCCATCTGATGAGGTCCATGTGTATAGTCGTTGTTTATGTTGTTAAAAAGTATTTACAATAATGGTTGGTACAAAGTATGATGAGACTTGTGGACTCCTGAGCCCATGTGCAAGGACATAGCCACAAAGGGCTAGAGCTGAGAGTGAAGCATCCAGCAGATATGCAGTAAGGGGAGACACACAAACTTGAAGATAGTACCCATTTAACTTAGCTTTGATGGCTTGATGATCTGAACTCAACTAGAGGAAGATTTTTAAAATTTGATAAAGGAATCAAGTGAAATCACTACAATTTGATGAACTTGACCTATACTTATGGATGTAGTAACTCAAAATACCAACTGAGATAAAAGAAATATTCACATCAAGGATCAATTCTATCCCCTTGGTACACAGGATTGACAGGGACAGGCAACTTAGACATTCACTACTTAAAATGGGGGGGGGAGGGGACAATAAAGACACAAAGTGACTGGCTTACAAGTTTTCAACAGGGATTTCAGTTTCAAAGTGTACCGGGGGAGGTAGAATCCCCACTGATTAGTTTTCATCTTGTCTAGACGGGTTTGGTGGAAGGAGATGGGGACAAGATTCTTATGATTCAATAGTGAGTAATTGTTTGCAAGACTAATTGAGACTGTCACAACTTTAAAGGTAGAAGTTTTGTAATAAAAAGAAGTGAGTAGTTAATCTTACAGTCCAGAAACAGAGGACCCTAGGACCATCAAGGGAAAAGAGCAGGAGTGGAATGTGGGACCCTATTCAGAGAAGCAACTACACCAGAGACGGAGGCAGAGATGAGGACATCGAGAGATAGACCAGCTGAGGACTCCAGACTCATGGAAACAGAAAGGCTGTGTGTGGCAGCCAGGAGGCAGACATGCAGAATGTGCCCTTTGGTTGTTTAAATGATTATATATTGCTGAGGGTTTTTGTGTATATTAAAAAAAAAACAAAAAAAAACAGAGGGAATAGAACCAAATACTGTTGAATGATGATGCATGGAGGAGATTGTAATTATTGCAATTAAACAAAATATGATGAGTGTAAAATTGATATTCTCCCATGTAAGCTATCACTCAATTCACAGTAAAAACTTTAAGGGAAAAAAACAAAAAGTATTTGCAATGAAGAAGTCATTCATCTTGCAAAATTCTATCATACAATCTCCAACATCATTTCTATCACCAAGGCCATATTTTCCAGCGACTGATCCTTCCTCTTTGTTTCCAACTTTTGCATCCCAATCGCCGGTAATTATCAATACATCTTGATTACATGTCTGATCAATTTCAGACTGATAAAGTTGGTAGAATTCTGCAAGTTCATCACAGCTGGTTTTATAGTGATTGTAAATTTCAGTAATAGTGGTATTAACTGGTCTTGTAGGCTTTTGGATATTATACTATCATCGGCAGCATTGTACTTCATGGCTGATCTTGATATGTTCTTTTTGATGATGAATTCAATGCCATTCCTCTTTAATTTGTTGTTCCCAACATAGTAAACCATGTGATTGTCAGATTCAGATGTGGTCAATACTAGTACATTTCAGCTCACTGATGCTCAGGATATCAATTTTTATACGTTCCATTTCATTTTTGACAATTCCCAATTTTCCTAAATTCATACTTTGTACATTCCATGTTCTGATTATTCATGGATGTTTACAGGTGTTTCTTTTCATTTTGAGTTGTGCCCCAGCAGCAAATGAAAGTCCCAAGGGCTTTACTCCATTCACATCATCATGGTCAACTCTACTTTGTGGAGGCAGCTCTTCCCCTGTTACATTTTGAGTGCCTTCCAACCCGAGGGACTCATGATCCAGCACTTTTTCTGACAATATTCTGGTGCTTTCCTCCTGTTTCAATATTCATTAATATGGTGCTGACAGTGTTCTACTACTATTCATAAATTTTTCATTGGCTAACCATTCAGAAGTAGTCTCCCTCTCCTCTTTCCTATTATGTTGTCATCTGGAAGCACAGCTGAAATGTTTCCATCCTAGTTGGCCCTGCTGGTATACTGTGTCATATTTCTAGAATCACAGCAACTCACAAGCCACCACAGTATGACAAACTGACAGACAAGTGGTAGTAAATCATTAAAAGTAAAGATTTATTACACATTATTTCACAGATTTAAGACATTGTATATGTCATCTCACTAAATTAAAACATATATGATTCTATGTCTTATAAACAAGGTAATGTTCTACTTTCTTTCAATTAAACTAAAAGGCACATAACAAAAATCTATCCTAACCCATCCTAGTACCTAACAGCTCTCACAAACACATGCATATTTGTTGTTGTTGTTGTTT
>NW_006408590.1:7058905-7074447 GCF_000296735.1 Chrysochloris asiatica
AACTACTTCCAAACATTTAGTCACTGAAAACTTTATCAATAGCAGAAAAACACTGTCAGATACAGTGCCTGAAAATGAGTCTCTCAGATTGGAAGGTACTCAAAATATGAATGGGAAGAGCTGCCTCCTCAATGTAGAGTTGACTGTGATGATGTGAATGAAGCTAAGCCTGTGGAATTAAAGCCCTTGGGACCTCCTTTTGTTGATGGAGTACAACTCAAAATGAAAAGAAACAGCTGTAAAATCCATTAATAATCAGAACATGGAATGTACGAAGTATGAATCCAGGAAAATTAGAAATTGTCAAAAATGAAATGGAATGCATAAATGTCGATATCTTAGGCATTATTGAGCTGAAATGGACTGGTATTGGCTATTTATGCATATTAAGATGAAAATAATTAAACAACAGTGGACTATAAGATCAGTTGGCAGTTCAAACTCACCAGCCAGTCCTCGGACACCCTATATAGGAGTCAGAACTGAGTTAATGGCACTTAACACCAACAACTCTCAAAATATATATCCTCATATCAGCTTTTTAATGGAACATGGAGTTCCCTGGGGAATAGTGGCTGCAGCATCTCTAGGTAAAGAAGGGATACTTATTTGTGAAGTAACTGTGAAAAGCACTTCTCTTCTCCATTGTGTGACATGCAGAACTCTGGGAACCTCTGTAGTATTCCTGTGACTTCACGTTTGCCCTCTAACAGCTGAACTAGCACATCAAACTCTAGTTCTGCTAAAGCATTACCTTTCTCTCACTGCTACCAAGAACTTTGATTTAAGCAGGGATTAACTATTAACTGTGTAGTGTGCAATTTGTTTGTATTTGGTTTTCTTGGGGGAGCCTAGTGACTGGGAGGGGTTATGAGGCCATGACTGTAAATAGCTTGCCCTTCAATTCCAACTTCTATAGGCTCTGGTAGCATAGTGGTTACAAGTTGGGCTGCTAACCTCAAGGTCAGTAGGTAGAAACTACCAGCCATTCTGTGGGAGAAAGATGAGGCTTTCTGCTCCCGTAAAGATTTACAGCCTCAGAAACCCTACACAATGTCGCTATGAGTTGGAACCAAATCCATGGCACACCACCACAGGCTTATAACCTTCAACTCTAACACTCAACTGGACCCAATTTTAAGTAATTTTTGGTGATGGAGCCAGCATGACAGTTCTTTATACTGATTGTTATTGCATGATTCAATAGAAAGTCTCTGTTGGAGAATTTTCTAAAGGACTGTTCAAATTGTTTTGTTGCAATGAAGTTGAATCAGTAGTTATATCTTTTAAAAGTGTAAATAGTTATTTGGGACTAGGAAGTCTTTTGTTGTATGGAGCTTTTATTATAATGACATTGGTTATAAGTGGTGTTCTATACAGGGTCACTATGAATTGGAAATGACTCAATGGTACTTAACAACAACAGTAGTGTGAAAATACTTCAGATAGTCATCAAGTGCACCAGTTCTAAAAACATCCTCCCAAATGTCCTCCATATGAGCTAGTGATAGTCCATTAAATTGAAGTGTGGAAAAATAAGACCCAGAATTTAGTAAAACTACTATGATATGACTGGTGTGGCACTGTAGGATAAGCACTGCATTAAAAGGTTGTATTGAACCAGAAGATCAACAGTTCAAACTTACTAACCGCTCCTTGGAACCCCTATACAGGGTTGCTGTGTGTTGGAACCAACTCGATGACACTTAACAAGAACAACTTCATGATATGACAGTAGCTTTTAAATGAGATTTTAGTGGCAAAGGTAGTCCCTGGTTTACAACATACTCAAATTACAACTAACTGCTGTATTTAGTACCATCCTCTTTGGGGGGCCCATCTTCTCATTAGTAAACATTCCAACCTTGCATACCTTCTGGAGGCAGTTCTACTTTGCCCTGTGGGATTGCTATGAGTTGAAATAGACTTGACTACAGTGGGTAATCTCTAGGAAAGCATCCCGCTACATCTTTCTTCTGTAGAACAACTAGTGGGTTCAAACTGCTGACCTTTCAGTTAGTAACCAAGCACTTAATCACTCTACCACCACAGCTCATTTAAAGAAAACCAGCATGGCTATATTAGTATTAGATAAAATAGACTAATAAAAATTATTGGGGATGGAGAGAACCACTACATAATGATAAAAAAGTTCAATTCACCAGCAAGATATGTCAGTTCTGAATTATTATAGGATAAAACAGACAAAAGAAGGTATTCAATTCATGTCAAAACCAACTTAACCAATAGTCATCAGAACAGAACCCTGTTGTAATTCAGATACTACCTGTATTTCCTAGGGATATCATAACAAATTGGAATTCTAGTGTAGGATTAACACTGGATGGCTAACCCCACGGTCAGTGCTTCAAACCCACCAGCCACTCTTCAGAAACTATACAGGGTCACCATGAGTTGAAACCAACTCACCAGCATTTAACAACAACCATGACAAATTATCATGATTGGGTACTATAAAACAACACATTTATTTTCTCTTAGTTCTGGAGGCTAGAAGTTCAGGAGAACTGTGGTTAGGGAAGAAAAGCTCTAGGGAAGAAAGAATCTGTTCCACGCCCCTCTCCTAACTTATGCATTCCTTGATTTGTAGATGGAGCACCCCAATCTCTGCCTTCATCTTCACATGACTTTTCGTGTATGTTTCTATGTGTCTGAATCTCCCTCTTCTTTCTCTTATAAGATACCAGTCATTGTACTTAGAACTCCCCTTAATGCAGAACGACATCATCTTAACTTGATTACATCTGTAAAGACCTTATTTCCAAATAAGGTCACACCATTGTGTATAGCTGTTATTGTTAAGTGCCATAGAATCTGTTCCAACTCATAGTGACTGGTGAGTTTGAACTTCCAACCTTCTGGTTAACAGGCCAGTGCTTATTCTATAGCACCATGTTGTTACATTGTTAAGTGCCATCGAGTCGGGATCTGACTCATAGCGACCCTGTACAGGGTTTCCAAGGAGCAATTGGTGAGCTAGAACTGCCGGCTTTAACAGCCCACAACGACATTGCAGTTTACTGCATTAACCCGCAACGCTACACCAGAAGTCCATAGTGGTAATTATTCAACCCAGTATATATTTCTGATATGTAAACTTAATCAATTTATCAGTGACCCATGATATATTCTTAAGCAATATAATGTGCTTGTATTTAGTAGTTGATTCTTTTGATCATTTATCTAGTGTAATGCTAATTGTCTAATTGTTAATATTAACAGAACTGGGAAAGGACTTTTTAGAGGTGCTATTAGAGAACCTCTATATTAGAGAACTTTCTGATTACTGTTGTATTTAAGTGCCATCAAGTCAGCTCAGATTCATAGTGACTCGGTTTAAGATTCCAAGAAGTACAGGTAGGTTTGAACTGCCAACCTTTAGCAGTTCAGTGCTTATTCGACTGCACCACACCAGGGTTCCCTCTGCTTATTAGGATGCAAGTTATTTAAAATTTCCTTTGTCACAAACTATAGTATGACTCTTAAAGGTACCCAGCCTGGATAATGAATTAGCAATTCATCAGTGTGTTTATTGCACTTTAAAAAGTAAAGTCACCAAGTTTCACAAAGTAGACGTTGGTTTTGTCTTTTTTTGTTTTTTAATATATATCAGTGAACTGTAGCTTAATAACTATGCAGAATCTTTTGAAAATTGTATTTAATAGAGTATATGATAGAACATTTATTTAATAAACATTATAGAACATTTTTAATATTGTAGAACATTTTACTAAATAAAGGATTCACACCTGAAGAGGCTGGATGCAGTCTTACTAAATATGAAAAACATTGTTTTTGAGTTAGTGTGCTAAATTTCTTACATAATCAGGGCATTTTCATTGGAAAAATCAAAAGTGTGATGTTGCCAATGATCACAAAGTCTTAGATTAGCACCTAACATGGAACAGTATGTATTTCTGTCTAATTTAAATGGAAGTGTATACAAGGTTAAGTAAAAAAGTATTGCTTTAAAATCAGAGAATACTTTATTAAATAAAAATATCAAAAAATGAAGCTATTGCTTCTCAACGTATCTTTCATTTAGGTTTGTACACTTATGGCGGTAGTATTTCCATCTCTCTAACCTTTCCCTGAGAAATTACATGCGCACTGATTTCCATCATGTCAAAATGATAATTTTACCATCCTTGAGAAATGTAAATTGTGTTCCTTTTAAATGTTCTTTGGGGAGCAAAAAGAAGTCTGAGAGGACAAGATCATAGCTGGAGGGTGAATGGGCTGAGCTCTCCCATCAAAAGCTTGTGAAACAGTCCTTGCTATCCTTGAAGGATGGGCAGGTGCATTGTTGTGATGGCAAAAAAAATTCCTCAGCACAACTTTCCTGGCCTTTTCTTCACCAATGCAGTTTTTAGTTTTCTTAAAACTTCTTCATAATAAGCTTTTGTGAACATCTTGTGCCTTTCAAGAATCTATCAATTACCCCTTTTTGATCCCCAAAAATAGTCCCCATAACCTAAGCTAGTTTGAGCTCTCTTAAATTTAACTGGTGGAGAAGATCCTAGCAGAATCCACTCTTTTCATTGGACCTTTTAAAGGCACCTTAAGGAGATTTTGTTGCTGTTAAGTGTCATCAAGTCAATCCTGACTCAAAGTGATCCAGTATAGGGTTTCTGAGGAGCATCTGGTGAGTCTGAACTGCTGACCTTGTGGTTCAAACTGATGTTGTGGGCCTGCATTTATACTACAGTGCCACACCAGGACTCCTGAGCAAACTTACCTGCAGCCATCCACTGATCACAGAGATATGTTTAAATATATTTGGTTTCTAATACACTTGTGCATATATGAACTAGAAACCTAGTAGCAATGCTTTTTGACTTATCTCATATTATGAGTATATTTGAAAAGCTATGCCAAAACACATGGTATGGAAAGGAAAGTCTTCTATACAAGATTATTGATACAGCTTTTAGCTTGACCAGCCAAACGTTTTCTTCATTTTGCCAGTTTTGCCTTTTTAGGATTGAAGGTTGTTGTTAGGTGCCATCCAGTCGATTTCAACTCAAAGCGCCCTTAATCACAACAGAGTGACACACTGCCTGGTCGTGGGCCATCCTCACAATCATTGTTGTGTTTGAGACCACTGCTGCAGCCACTGTGCCAATCCATCTCATTGGGGGTCTCCTTCTTTTTCACTGACCAATCATTATGTCCTTCTCCAGAGACTAGTCCCTCCTGATAATATGCCCAAAGTAAAAGAGACAAAAATCTCGCCATCCTGGTCTCTATGGAGCATTCTGTTTGTACTTCTTCCAACACAAATTTGTTTGTTCTTCTTGCAGTCCAAGTTACTTTTAATATTCTTCTCCAACACCATAACTCAAATACATCAATTCTTCTACGTTCTTCCTTAGTGTCCACTTTCACATGCATATGAAGTTATCGAAAATACCATGTCTTGGATCAGGCGCAACTTAGTCCTCAAACTGATATCTTTGCTCTTGAACACATTAAAGATATCTTGTGCAGCAGATTTTCCCAATACAATATGTCATTTGGTTTTTGACTGCTCATCCCATGAATGTTATAGTTTCTAGTATCACAGCAATGTGCAAACCACCAGAGTACAGCAAACTATTAAATGTAAGTGAAATCAAAACCATTTTTCTTTGAAAATTGGGATTTTCATGTAAGATGTGTTTAAAATGCCAAGTTCTAGTTTTTCTCTCAAATCTGAAAACTCTCACAAGATTAAACATGATTTATCTAGAAACATGAATTCTAAAGGAATTTAATTTTATATTTATGAACTGAATTAACATTCGGTCCATATCACTAAACAGAACTGAATGCTCCTTCTTTATATAATGTATATCAGTAACAATGTCTTCATTAATTCTAGTTTCTAGTATATAGCAAAAAACTATCAGAGGTTATAAAGTATATTAGGTATATATTTGCACATGATGTAATAGTAATACTGCTTTGAAAATTGCTACAGTTAAGTGCTTCTTTACCACTATAACTCTTTTTCTTATTTTGTTGCCAAAACATAAATCCATCTATTTTGCATGGCATATTCTTTGCAAGCAGGAAAAATAATCATCAAATGTAAGTAAAGAGAGAGGGTGGAAGAGGGGAGAGATTATGACAGATTGAATGGACAGAGTTTTTGCCCTTGGGAATCATGAGGAAGCAATGTGTTATTATAGTGATACATACATTTAATCTTTTTTAAGAACTAATATTTGTTAAACATATTGTAAAATAGCGGTAGTGGTGTAAGAACTTATCTGACTTTATCAGGAATGATGAGACTCACTATCAGCACAAAGCTGTAATGTAATGCTTGTCATCAAATGTGGGAAATCTGGGGGCATTATTTCTTCTACTATTGTTTGTACTCCTATACAATGGTAGTGGTAATAGCATGAGAACCTATCTAATTTCAGGGGGTTAGTGACCAAGATCAACCTAAAGCTGATTCCCATGAGGCGGAAATCAAACATGCCTCCACACTCTAACCTTTTTACCAATTCTGACAACAACCATCTCTCCCACAGGACTCTACTCTGCAGGGTTTGATAATTAATGGCAATTGACACACAGAACTCACACTCATACTTACAGTTAAGTGGCTTTAAGAACTCTTAAATCAACAGGCTCCAACTCACAATCAGATTCAGGAAGCATTTAGCAAATTCTGGAAGGTTCCCCCCCAAATGGAGAGTACGTCCCTTCAGTGCAGAACAGAGGTCTCCTAGGTCACTCTTGGTCATGCAAGTGAACACACCCTTCTCTCTGCTATGCAAGCCTTCTATCAGCCTCCTCATCACAGGCTTCTTTCCACCCCCTTAAATACACACCTCGATGTCTTTGGCCTCCTGCTATCACCACCGACTGCCAGAGGGTCCATTTCAGGTGTGTAGCCATCAACTCCGCCGTAGGTCCCCTTCTAGGCCTCTCACCGTCCTCAGTTCTTCAAGGAGGTTCCATGCATCATTTCTCTGCTTCTCTCTTGCTTTTTTTCTTCTTCCTGCTTCCTGTCTGAAAAGCCTTTATGGGATTGGCTGCAGATATACACAAACTTCAGTTTCAAGGCATTGTTCTCCCATGAAGGCCAGAGAAACTTCATTTGTATACTAGGCTGCTGCAGTGCTGGTGGTATACCGTCAAATTGGTTCTAACTCATAGCAGCCCTGTGTAGGTTTTCCAAGACTGTAATCATTTCAGGAGTGGAATGCCTCACTTTTCTCCCATGTAGCAGCTGGCACTTCGTTGAGAGTTCGTTGTGGATCCAAGCAAAATTAAGTCTTTGGCAACTTCAGTCTTTCCTTTATTTATCATTATGTCATTAATTGGTACAGTTGTGAGGACTTTTGTTTTCTTTACATTGAAGTACAATCTATACTAAAGGTTGTGGTCTTTGGTCTTTACCAGGAAAAATTTTAACTCTTTGCTTCCAACAGGGAAGGTTGGATCATCTGTATATCGCATGTTGTTAATGAGTTTTCCTTCCGTCCTGATGCCACCTTCTTCTTCATATAATCCAGCTTCTCAGATTTTTTGCTCAGCATACAGGTTGAATAAGTCTGGTGAAAGGAAACAGCCCTGGTATTCTCTGCTTTCAGCCAAGATCCATCTGGCATCAGCAATGATATCCCTCATTTCACATCCTTTTCTGAATACATCTTGACTTTCTAGCAATTCCCTGTTTATATGCTTTTGTAGCTGTTTTTTTGTTTGTTTGTTTTTGTTTTTTTTTATCTTCAGCAAAGTTTTACTGGCATGTGATATTTATATTGTTCAGTGGCTCCCGCATTACATTGAGTCACCTCTATTTGCAATGGGCACAGATATGGATCACTTCCAATCATTTGGTCAGGTAGTTGTCATCCAAATTTCTTGGCACAAAAGAGTGAGTACCTCCAGTGCTGCATCAGTTTGTTGAAAGATTTCCATTTGTATTTCATCAATTCCTGAACCCTGGTTTTTATCTACACCTTCAGTATAGCTTGGACTTCTTCCTTTAGTAACATTCATTCTGGATTGTATTCTGTCTCTTGAGATTCTTGGGCATTGCCTATACCTTTTTGGTACAGTGACTGTGAATTCCTTCCATCTACTTTTGATATTTTCTGCATCATTTGATATTTTATTAAATAGAATCTTTCCATTTTCCAAGTAGAGGCATGAATTTTTTTCTTCAGTTCTTTCAGCTTGAGAAATATTGAGCATGTTCCTCCTTTTTGGTTTTCTAACTCTAAGTCCTTGCACAGTTCATCATAATACTTGACTTTGTCTTCTTGAGCTTCTGTCATTGTTACCACACAAGCCATATTTTTATGGGACTTATTAGGGAGATTTGTTATCATCATTATTATTGGAAACTGCATTAGTGAGAAAAAGGTCAGGAAGTTAAGCCAAGAACATTTTTTTTCCATCTACAGCAAGGTGCCTACTCATCCCTAGAGCATAACAAGGACTGTCCTATAACAATTTTCTTGGGAAAACTTACCCCATCCACCTTACAGTCCTGGTCTAGACCCTTCAGACTTCTTTTTGTTCCCCAAACTTAAAAAAATGTTAAAAAGAAACACAAGTTGTAATCCTGGAGAATGTCAAAACAGCATCCCCTTCCAAAGTATATAGAGCTACGGAGAAGAGATACAGAGAAACAATTGCCTCACATTTAAAAACAAAATTTTAATAAAGGTTTCTGTGATTTTATAGCAACACTTTTCAATTTACCCTCATCATTACACTGTAGAAGCTGTAAAGAAATGCATTCAGTAGTCCCTCCCTTCTAAAAAACTAGTCATACAGTCTTTGGGGGGAGTAAGATTTTTCCATCCTTAAATAACAAACATAGGCACTATTTGCTCAACATCTAATCTAAAAATGACCTAAAAAAAAACCAAAAACTCTATTTACTATACCTTGTTCAGAGTTTAACTGGTTCTTGTTTCCAATGCTACCTCCTAATCCAAACTATCATCGTACTTGCCTGGATATCCATAGCTTCCTAACTAAAAACAAAAACAATTGCTGGCGCATTGATTCTGACTTGTTACAACTCCATGTGCTCCACAGATTTTCAATGGCTGATTCTTCAGAAGTAGACTACCAGGCCTTTCTCCCAAGGCACCTGTGGAAGGACTCAAACTTCCAATTTTCAGTAAGCAGCCAAGCACTTTAACCATTTACACCACCCAGGGACTCCAGCCACCCAGATATCTCCCTGTTTTTAATTCTGGCACCCTTCAGAGTCTATTCTCATACAGCAGCCAGGAGAAGGATTCATTTAAAACATAGACCATATCATTCCTCTTCAATGTCCGAAGTCCGTCAGTGACCATCAAGACCTACGTGATCTAGCTGCCTTAAAGTCTCTGACCTTATCTTTTATTCCTCTCTCACCATAGCCACCCTGACCTCCTCTATAGTTTTTAAGCACACCTTTTGCTGCCTGTTCCCTCTGCCTGAAATGTTCTCAGATCTTTTTTCTTTATTATTTTCCAAACCTCCTTCAAATATTTGCTAAAATATCACTATCTCATTGAGGCTTTACTTGACTATTCATTTTACAGATACAGCCTCTCTCTTTCTGCAATTACTAATAGTTCTTAATCTGCTCTAACTGTTCCATAATATTCATCACGTTCTAGCATGCTATAGAATTTTCTTATTTATTATGCTTATTTCCCATATTTATGTACAGGGTAGAGAATTCATAAGAACAAGAGTTTTGTTTACTCTGTTCATCAATCAAAGCACTTAGAGCAGTACTTCACACATGATAGGGTACTCAATAAACTTAAAGGAATAAACTTGTATTTCTCAATCTATCTCATATTTTCTGTTTCTCCTTCTTTCTACTTGGCATATACAGGAATGAATGATTTTGGAAACATATTAATAGTAATAGCAATCAATGATGATATAAAAATAGCTATTGTTTATTGAGTGTTTTATATTTTAGACACTGCACTATCGTATCACATTTAATTTCTACAACTAGGCCTGAGAACCAGATGAGGAGATTAAGGTGTATTAACAGCTTAAGTATGTTCCAAAGTCACATGTCAAGTGAATGACTGGGTTTGGTCAAGCTCATTGTCAGACTCCTAAGGCCAAGTTCTATTTATAGCTATTTCATTGTGGCCATATTTGTTGTTGCTGTTGTGTGCCATTGAGGTGGCTACGACCTATAGCAACCATGTATCGGGTTTCCTAGAGAGGCTGGTGGGTTTGAACTGCCAACCTTGCGGTTAGCAGTCCAGTGCTTATCCTACTGTGCCTCACCAGGGCTCAGTGTAATCATATTTAGCCAGTTTTAATCAAGGAGCTCTGGTAGCATAGTGGTTAAGAATTGGGCTGTTAACCTAAATATCAGCAGTTCGAAATTATTAGCCATTCCATGGGAGAAAAATGAGGCTTTCTGCTCCCATAAAGATTTACAGCCTCAGAAACCCTTTGCAGGGTCACTATGAGTCACAACCAACTCCACCTCACATAACAACAACATTCAATATCAGTATTCTTATTTATATTTACTAAACGTGCCAACTCAACAACCCTATGTACAACAGAATGAAACACTGCCCAGTCCTGTGCCAACCTCATAATTGTTGCCACGCTTGAGCCCATTAATGCTGCCACTTTGCCAGTCCATATTGCTGAGTGTCTTCCTCTTTTTCTTTGACCCTCCACCTTAACAAACATGATATCCTTCTCCATTGACTGGTCCCTCCTGACAATACGTCCAAAGTATGACAGATGAAGTTTGGCCGTCTAGGCCTCCAAGGAGCACTCTGGCTGCACTTCTTCCAACACAGATCTGTTGGTTCTTTTGGCAGCCCATGGCACTTTCAATATTCTCCTCCAACACCATAACTCAAAGGCATCAATTATTCTACGGTCTTCCTTATTCACTGTCCAGCTTTCGCATGCATATGAGGATAATGAGAATACCATGGCTTGGGTCAGGAGCACCTTAGTCCTCAAGCTGACATCTTTGCTCTTCAACACTTTAAAAAGGTCTTGTGCACCAGATTTGCCTAATGCAATACGTCGTTTGATTTCTTGACTGCTGCTTCCGTGAGTGTTGATAGTTGATCCAAAAAGAATGAAGTCCATGACAACTTCAATCTTTTCTCCATTGATAAGAATGTTGTTTATTGGTACAGTGGTGAGGATTTTTGTTTTCTTTACATTGAGATGCAACCCATTCCGAAGGCTGCACTCTTTGATCGTCATCAGTAAATATTTTAACTCCTATTCACTTTCATCAAGCAAGTTTGTAGCATCTGCATATCACAGGTTGTTAATGAGTCTTCCTCCAATCCTGATGTTTTTCTTCATATAACCCAGCTTCTCAGATTATTTGCTCAGCATGCAGGTTGAATAACTATAGTGAAAGAATACAACCCTGTCGCACACCTTTCCTACTTTTACACCATTCAGTGTTCCAATGTTCTGTTGAAACTACTGCCTCTTGGTCCATGTACAGATTCCCATGAGCACAATTAAGTGCTCAAGAATTCTCATACTTTGTAATGTTGTTCATAGCTTGTCATGATCCACACAATCAAAAGCCTTTGCGTAGTCAATAAAGCACAGATAAACATCTTTATGATATTCTCTGCTTTCAGCCAAGATCCATTGGACATCAGCAATGATATCTTTCATTCCACAGCCTCTTCTGAAACCAGGATGAACCTCTGGAAGTTTTCTGTCAATGTATGCTTGCAGTCATCTCTCTATTACCTTTAGTAAAACTTTACTTGCGTGGGATATCAAAGATATTGTCCAATGATTTCCACATTCCATTGGGTCACGTCTCTTAGGAATGGGCACAAATATGGATCTCTTCCAATGAGTTGGCCAGACAGTTGTCTTCCAAATTTCTTGGCATAGATGAGTGATTGCCTCCAGTGCCTCCTCACTTTCTTGAAAGATTTCAATTTTTATTCCATCAATTCCTGTTGCCTTGTTCTTTGCCAATTTCTTCAATGCACCTGCACTTCTTCCTTCAGTATCATTGGCTCTTGATCATATGCTACCTCTTGAAACGGTTGAACATCAACCATTTCCTTTTGATACAGTGACTGTGTGTATTCCTTCTATCTTCTTTTGCTGTTTTCCTCATCATTCAATTATTTGCTCAGAGAATCCTTCAATAATGAAAGTCGAGGGTTGAATTTTTTCTTTAGTTCCCCCAGCTTGAGAAATGCTGAGCGTGTTCTTCCTTTTTGGTTTTCTGACTCCTCTCTTTGTACATTTCGTTGTAATAATTCACTTTGTCTTCTCAAGATGACCTTTGAAATTTTCTGTTCAGCTCTTGTACCTCCTCATTTCTTCCATTTGCTGTAGCATCTCTACACTGGAGAGCAAGTTTCAGTGTCTCTTCTGACTTCCATTTTGATGTTTTCCTCCTTTCTTGTCTCTTAATGACTTTATTATTATTATTATTAATGAGTTTTTGCTTTCTTCCTGTATGATGTTCTTGATGTCATCCCACAACTCTTCTGGTGTTCGATCTTAAGTGTTTAATGTATCAAATCTGTTCTTCAGCTGATCTCTAAATTCAGGTGGGATCTATTCAAGGTCATATTTTGGCTCTCTTGGACTTGTTTTCATTTTCTTTAGCTGCAGTTTGAATTTGCATATGAGTAATTGATGATCTGTTCCACAACCTGCCCCTGGCCTTGTTTGGGCTGATGAAAGGAGCTTTTCCATCTTCTCTTTCCACCAATATAGTCAATTTGATTTCTGTGTATTCCATCTGGTGAGGTCCATGTGTATAATTGTCTCTTATGCTGTCTAATTAAGGTATTTAAAATGAACAAATAATTGCAGAATTGTATCATGCAATCTCCAGCATCATTTCTGTCACTAAGGCCATATTTTCCAACTATCTATCCTTCCTCTTTGTTTCCAACCTTTGCATTCCAATCACCAGTAATGATGCATCTTGATTGCATGTTTGATTCATATCAAATTGAAGAAGTTTGTAGAATTCTTCTATTTCATCCTCACTGACTTTAGTGGTTGGTGAGTAAATTTCAAAAGTAGTGGTGTTAACTGGTCTTCCCTATAGGTGCATGGATATTATCCTATCACAGACAGTGTTGTACCTCATGATTGATCTTGATATGTTCATTTTGACGATGAATGAAACACCATTCCTCTTCAATTTGTCATTCCTGGCATCGTAAACCATGTGGTTTTCAGATTCAAAATGGCCAATAGCAGTCCATTTCAGCTCACTAATGCCTAAGAGATCGAAGTTTAAGAGGTCCATTTCATTTTTGACAATTTCCATTTTTCCTAGATTCATACTTCTTACAATCCATTGTCCAATGATTAATGGATGTTTACAACTGCTTTTTTGTGTTTTTTTTTTTTTTTCATTTTGAGTAGTGCCCATCAGTAAATGAAGGTCCCACGGGCTTTACTCCATTCCCATCATGACAGTAAACTCTACTTTGTGGAGGCAGCCCTTCCCCAGTCACATTTTGAGTGCCTTCCAACCTGAGGGGCTCGTTTTCTGGCACTATATCAGACAGTGTTTCTCTGCTATTCATAAGGTTTTCAGTGACTAAATATTCGGAAGTAGTTCGTGTCTCCTTCTTCCTAATCTGTTTTCATCTTGAAGTTCATATGAAACCTGTCCTCCATGGGTGAACCTGCTGGCATTTGAAATACCCATGGCATAACTTTTAGAATCACAGCAACTCACAAGCCACCACAGTACAACAAACTGACAGATGAGAACTTGCCTAGTTCTGTCCCTTCTTTTTAAGTAACTACCTGTTTAAAAATAAATAGTGATTTAGCAAGGTTATAGCTTTAGTGCTTTTTAATTCTCTGTTGCTGAAATGTTATATTGACTTTAGATAGAAGGGAAAGAATATTCATTCAAATTTAAAGGTATCAGGTATATCCTTAAAGAAGACTTGAAACGATATCAGGACTGAAATGTTCTTACAAATAAAGCATTGAATAACATGAATTAATTTCCCAAGGGCAAAGGAGACAGAAGAGGTAATATTGAGTGGCATATTGTTCATAGATGTGAGGTAACATATACTCCAAAATCATGTTTTAACACATGTACAACACATTTTTAAGTTGACATCTAAAATTTTTTGTCGTAAGTTTCATGATAAAGGATATCATTTGTTGTCTATTATAGATATGTTTTAAATACTATTTTCATCAAAATAGTAAAGCATAGATCTAGTATCTTCAATTTATATAGAAGGTCTATAATGTAACCTAATTGACAGTCGCTATCAAATCGATGAGAAAGTCTGACTTCATTTTTTTTTTTTTTTAATTCCAATAAACATGTTTGTAAGACAGTGTTTGTAAGTCAGGAGTTTGTCCTATGGTTATTGTGGAACAAATACAAGTGCCTCTTAGTTTGACCTTGTTCTATATCGTAGTCTCTAGCTTAGGAGCAATGTACCTTCTAATTGTATTTTGTTTAGTGTCCCAGAGTGTTTGTACCCGAACCCACACTAAAATCCTTTCTTTTCTCAAAGTCAATTAAGCAAATCTGCAGAGTGTGAGTACATTTTCAATTTTAGGAAATATTAGATCGATTTTAGGAAACAGTAACTATAGAAGTTGATGATCTCAACATTTAATTCCCTTAAAACTTCCCAGGCCCACATGGAAAGTCTTTGTGAAACACAAAGGGCATACATACATTTCTCGTTCAGGTCCTCTGCTTTATAGATATTATCTAGTACAGTAAACTTTAGAAAAGACTTCAAGTTTTTTCCAATTATAGTAGTTCCCTTAAAATATCTACTTGCATCATAATCTGCAAAAGTAAGTCTTTAGTTTATGGCAATGTGATTTTTTTAAAAAGCTGATATTAAAAGAACAGAGTACTTAAAACTGAGCTAAGATTTTATTTTATGGTAATCATCACTAACAAATTTACCATTTATTGGTTCCTGAGTTAAGAATACAAGGGTGAGTCAAAAATTATCTGCACTCTAGCTATACAATTTATTTTAATCAAATTTTAGAAAAGACACATACATCATTTTCAACCTAATGTCATTGCTTTTCAATACACTTTGTCCATCTGTCAACAAGCTTCAGTATTCCCCTATTAAAAAATGATATAGGCTGAGCAATGAGCTATGAATGCTCCGCAGTCTTTTCTTCTTCATCAGAGATGAATTTTCATCCTCAAAGGGCTGCTTTCAGGTGAAAGTCCAATGGAGCAAGATCAGGACTATAGGAAGGATGCTTTAACACCTCAAAATGAACTTTTTGCAACTTTGAGTGTCAGTGGTGTGGGCAAAGGTTTGCAGGAAAAGATCACATGCCCTTGGATAGCAGTCCTCTGTGTGTAATCTGAAGTTTAGGCTTCAGCTCTTTGGTGAGCATGTCACTGTAAGCATCAGTTTTCTAGCTGATGGGTGACCGACCTTCTTTTTCTTTTTTTAAAGTTTTTAATGTGAACTGAGTGAAGGGTTACAGGGCAGATCATCAGTTTTACATTCAGTAAATCATTGCAATGGTTACAATCCCCT
>NW_006408590.1:7074547-7088051 GCF_000296735.1 Chrysochloris asiatica
GTTTTTGTTAAGTACCGTCGAGTTGGTTCTGACCCATAAGCAACCCTGTATAGGGTTTCCGAGGAGCAGCTGGTGAGCTTGAACTACCAACCTTGCAGTTCAAACGGCTTTGCAGTCTGGAGCATTAACTCACAGCACCACACCAGGGCGTGCTCTCTCTCCTGCCCACAGACTGTGATCCTCTGCTGTTCTATCTCTTGGTCGGTGATTGAGATGTTTCCATTGCATACTCAGTCATTTACTCTCAGGCTGGTGGTGATGAATCCATGTCTCATCACCTGTAATGATTTTTTTTTTTTTAAAGAACCATTTACCTTCCTTTGAATATGAATCCAAATTTTGTTTGCAGTTGTCCAAATGCTTCTGTTTGTGCTCTCCCATTTGTTGTACCCATCTCACACAAACTTTTGAAAACCCAAGTTATGAGTTATTTCATAGACAGAGTCATGGCTGATTTGCAAATGATTTGTCACATAATCCACTGTCACTCGTCTATTTGACAGAATCATTTCACATGCACGTGCAATGTTGTCATCAGTTGTGGACTTGGAAAGGCACTTTAATATAACCATAATACAGATGATTTTTTACTCAACCTCATAATATGTTTTACAGTTGCTAAGAATTTTTTTTTTTTTGCCACAATGATATTTATGAAAATATTTCTATTTTTGCATCATACCCTTTTTGAAGTATATACACCCTAGAGCACTGGTTTTCAAAATGGCTACTGTCTTAATGGTTCCACAGAGGTGCCTCTGGAAGTGTTGGTTTTAGTTAGGAGATGCGCAAGAAAACAAAAGAGTAAAGTGTAAGAGAAAGACTTAAGTTCAGTATACCAACCCTAGCTTGAACCAAATAGGTCTGTTTTCTTTGTCATTTAAATTAAGTGTTTGATAACTATAAAATGAAAACAAACACTTGCTGTCAACTGGATTCAAACTCATGGTGAGCCCTGTGTATCAGGGTAGAACTTTCAATGACTCACTTTTAGAAGTAGATCCCTGGGAATTCTTCTGAAGCACTTCTGGGTGAACTCAAACCTTCAATCTTTTGGTTAGCAGTAAAGCACATTAAGTATTTGCAACTTTTTGGCAACTATGAAGTATTAAATCAATTATGAAGTATTTTAATCCACTGCCCTTGAGTATAACATTAATGCTACTCCAGTGTTCTATTCCATAGGTTATATAACAGGTGAAACACCTCACAAAAGCTTCTTTACAGAGTTTAGCAACACAATTCTTAAGGAAGGAGTCTAGGGCAGATTCATTTTATTTAATGTAAAGTGGTAATGTTGGAATGAGACTCTTGGATAGAGACTTTTAAAACTCAATTAAAAATATAATGAATTTATTCTGAGGAGCTCAGAGATTTCCAAAATGATTTTCAGTGTTTAAATTAGCATGATCATAAGTTTATTAACCTGTGGTTAAGTTTTCTGATTGAATCTATTAACTGTTAGCGTAGCCTAGTTCATTAATAGCAGTTGAAATTAACTATGTTGGTGACCACTATTTTTTATACAAATTTATACTCATAGTCAAATATTTAATATTTGTTTTGTTTCGGAGAGAGGATTGTATTAAGATTTCAGGCTTTTTTCCTTCTGGAGAACATATGTCAAACTGATCAGATAGAAGCATTTTTTAAAAACTCATCTATGTGCCAAATGTAATTGTATGTAGTTTACACTGGTAAGGGGTTGTCTGGGAGAGCAGAAGAAACAGGGTTTGATTTGTTAGTTATACAAACTTTATACCACATAGAACTGTTTGTAAACCTAAGTACTAGAGTGTATTATATTTCATCTAAATCCATTTAAAGGAGCAATAGTCACTGAACTGCAAACCACAAAGTCCAGTTTGAGCCCACCAGCCATTCTTCAGGAGAAAGAGGTGGATTTCTGCTCCTGTGATGATTTAAATAAAGCCTCTGAAACACTATACAGGGTCACTACGAGTCAGAACTGACTTGACAGCACTTAACAACAACAACAAATCTTCTCAGGGAAACATTTAAGTGCCTGCTGTCTATAAAACATCCCTGATTGGTGCTAACCATTTGTATGCAATCACTAACCAGAAGGTTGGCAGTTCAAGACCACTTGGCAATTCTGTGGAAGAAATGTCTGACAATCTGCCTTCATTATAACTACAACCTACAAAACACTATGGGACAATTCTATTGTGGAACATGGGGGTACCATGAGTCAGGATCAGCTGGTTGGCAATGAGTTTGGTTTTTGAGGGGTTTGGGTAATGCAAACAGTTAAGCACTGCTAACTAAATGGTTTTAGGTTCAAGTACATATAGAAGCATCTAGGAAAAAAAGCACTAGTGTTCCACTTCTGAAAAATCAGTCCTTGAAAACTCTGTGAAACATAGTTCTAATCTGACACATATGGGGTTGCCATCAGTCAGAATGGACTCAATGGAAGCTAGTATGTATAAAACAAATAAGTAAAACACATTCTTACACCAGAAAAGTGAATATGAAAGTAGAAGAAATTAGACAAAATCACAAATAACCAACACAAGATAAAATATTCTAAGATTTGTCATCGTTAAGTACCGTTGAATCCTTTCCAACTCATAGCAACCCTGTATAGGGTTTCCAAGGAGCAGCTGGTAGATTGGAACCACTGACCTTTTAGTTAGCAGTCCACAGCATATTCTATAGTGCCACACCAGGACTCCATAAGTATCATAAGGAGTGCAAAATGCTATGGAGATGCTACATCTGCTGAAAGCAAATTAGAAGAATCTTGAAAGAGAAGGTAACATTTGAGGTGTAACTTCCAGAATCTGGAGATGTGTATCAGTTAGATTATGGTTCCAGTATATACAAAAGAAATTTTAATTTATAGGCGCTTTAAGAAGCGGAGTGTTATTTTTCACAGAACTCTGGTGGTATTGTTCCATGTCTCCGTGAATGTCAGGGCCACATTTCTGCGATTTTCTGGAACTTAGCCCTCATGATCACTGGGAGCTACAGCTACCAGCCTACAGGGCAGCACAGAGAGAGGTGTGAGGGACGGGAAAGAGGAAAAACTTTTCCAGATATTCTTTACAGATTTCTGTTTATAATTCATTGGCCAGAACTTTCCATATTGCCACTTTGGGTGCAAGGAATCTGAGAAGGTGAAAATGTTTGCATTACCCCTCCCCCAAATCAGGAGCTGTAGGGGTTAAAAAAAATTTTTTTTTGAAAGTAGCAGGAAAAAGCCATGTGTTATTTTGAGGTGAAGAGGTAGTTGTTGTTAAGTGCCATCGAATCATTGTGACTCATAGCACCCTGTTTAGAATTTCCAAGGACCGACTGATGCATTTGAACCAGCAGCCATATGGTTAGCCGTCCAGTGCTTGTCCTACAGAACACCACACCAGGACTGCATAGAGATAGAGTCTAAAGTAAAAGATGAAACAGCAGACTTAGGCTGTAACCTAGAGAGCCTTTGATGCCATGCTAAGGCGCTTAAAATTAACAGTTGTGGAGAGCTATGAGCAGGGTAGCGATGTCATGGGTGCTGACACAAGATCATTTTTTAATTTTTCAAGTGAAATTATTTTTTAAATGTTTCATACATTGTGCTATAAAGTGGGATTGCACCCAAATATCAATTAAACCTGTTAAGACAATTCTGTAAGGTGTGTCTCTTCTCTAGATTGCTCACCATGGCACCAGTATCCTGACTCAGTAAGGTTCACTCAGACGAGGTATCTGTAGAATTTCTTTTTTTAAAAAAGTAAAACTTTCGATTTGGGATTTGCCAAAAGATTTGTTGAGTAACCAAAGTAGTAAACAATTTATTATACAAAATCATTTACTAAAATGTTTCCTTTTTTTCCTTAATTAGAAAGTAATGCTGCTCTTCTAGGATGACCATATAATTTATTGTCCAAAGCAGGACTATAATGAGTTAAAGAAAGAGCTATTAATAATTAGGCCAGGACAATAGCAGCAAACCAGGGCATGCCAGTGTGGCTGAGAGAATAGATGTGGTGCAGTCTGAAGTCTCCTCTGGGCTCTCACATTGTTCTTGCCCCAGGTGGTCTGCTCCACTAGAGGATGTCTGTTTCTCTCTTGAGGGCTAATCCAGCTTTGCTTGTCAACCCCAGGAATGGCTGCAGACGCTGTGGCTTTTTGCCTCTCCACCAGCGGTGCTCCCTATCATTGATCTCCCTGGTGGCCACATTCTCCCCGTGGGATCAGTGTTCTTCAGCTCAAAGCAGTACTTTCTCTTCATGTTGTGGTCCTGAGAAAAGAGAGCTGAGGGGACTGTTTAATTCCCTTTTTGTGGGAAAAATCGTTTCTAGTTTGAATTGGAAGCTGAAAACAAATCCTGCATTTACATAGCACTATGATCTTTACTGAGTGACACGGGTAAAGATCGCCCAGGAAACATTTGCTTGGAGCATTCCTGTTAAATTACTTGATATTCAGGGTTATGCTGTGTTATTTTTTTTTAATGTATAGACTGAGCAGTAGATATTACCACTAAAATATCTTCTTCCTGGTTTAGAATGTGTGTCCTTGTCTTCCTTTACATCACATGTAAGGGTTTAGGGCTTTTTTCCATATGTTTTTAATTATCTCTTCTTTTCAGTTTCCACTAAACCTCTGGTGTGGCTCTGTAGGATCAGCAGTGAACTGTGAACCACAAGGTCAGCAGTTCAAACCCACCAGCCAGCTCCTCGGCAACCCTATACAGGTTGCTATAAGTCAAATCAACTCGATGACAATAAACAACAACAAAAGTCTACCGGCTCTATTACAGTACCCCTTTTTTACTTTCTCGGAATATTCTTCCTCCTTTTCTCCCCTAAAAATGATCATTTTAATTAGCCACAATAGCCAAGACTTAACAGTTTTCTAGGTACTACACAAATTACTTTGCTCCTGCTAACTCACTGAATTGTTAACAACAGCACTATGAAATTGCATTCACATGTCTATTTTTCATATGTGAAATGCAGAGATTAAATAACTTGCTTAAAGGTCGCACAACTAACAAATTATGGAGCTGGGTTTCTAACTCAGATCGCCTAACTCTAGATGCTTACATTCTTAACCAATAACCGATTGTTCCTCATCTCCAGGAACTCCTGCATGCTTTGACTCCCTCTTGCATTCACTGACATACCCCAACTCTAGGACCAATTTCAGCAGGGAATTTTTTATGAAACGCAGTCTTAGTTGTTCTCCCCAGTCTAGGATCAAGCTCTAAATAGACAACCTAGATTCAGCAACTGAAGTCAAGTGTAAATGGGGAACAAAAGTAAAAATATTATTTAAAAACTTTTAAAATTAATGCCTCTATGTAGATCCAACAAGAATGCATCAGTATTGTGAACATATGTGATATGTGTATCAGTAAATAGAGCCATTGTTGTTATGTGCGCGGAGTCGGTTCCGACTCATAGTGAACTTGCACAGAGTTTCCAGGCTACAGATCTTTACGGGGCGTCCTGGTATGGTGCTGTGGGTTAATGCACTGGACTGCAAAATTGATTTGAATGGCAAGGTCAGCAGTTCAAGCTCACCAGCTGCTCCTCGGAAACCCTATATAGGCTCACTATGCGTCAGAACAGACTCGACGGCACTTGATAACAACAACAACAAATCTTTACGGGAGTAGAAAGCCAAGGGATGAAAGTACTATGCAACAACTCCAGCAGAGCTATTGACAAGTCTTAGAGATATTATTAAGGAACAGCTTATAATACTGTACTTGATATTTGCCAGGATATAAAGGAAAAAGGAAGAAGAACCATGGATTACTCTGAAGACTGTGGTCCATTAATAAGAGTCATACATGCTTGTTTACATGTTTGCCTTCAATACGCACTGCTAGACTTAAAAAAGGCACAGAAGCAAAAGTTTTGTAATTCTACCTGGCCACACCAATTCCATTTCAGGATGCTTTCCTTGCTTGTCCTTGGGTACCCATTTGAGATCCTGCATGCATACTCAGAGCCAACCTCCAAGCCCAGTCTGACAGCTAAAACCTACACTGATCTCTCCCTTTCTCTGCTCCAATTATTTTTTATTAAAAAGCTACCACCTTGGTATTTATTGTTCAGATATCTCATTTTTGTGTAATACTAAATAGCACTTAGCTCAATTTGATTAAATATATGTAAGAATCCCTACTATGTGCCAGGTCAGGAGTTGTGTTAATTTATATTTGTGTCTCCACTAATGGCATGACATGTAGTCTAGTAGAAGAAACTGACATATAAGCCAATAGCTATAATAGACCTTGGATGATACAAAAGTAGAGGTACTGTAGGTATGAAATGCTATGCAAATGCAAATAATGGGGCAATTAATTCTGACAGTTGTTGATCCAGAGTCAGGGAAAGCTACAAAAAAAGAGATATTTAAGTTACATCTTGAAAGTCATTTAAATTATAAAATATATGTGTGCTCCTTACTTCCTAGTATTTTATTTTTATATGAATATCAAAATGATTTTTATTTTGACATCTATCTTGTTTATTAGAATGTAAGATCCTTGAGGTCAGGGTTTCTATGATATAAGCCTTTGTTTCACTCATAGTGCCAAAATATTTCAAAATATACTAGCCATGTAACATAACTTTAGAGCAACGTAATTTGCACACAATGAGTAGTTTCTTTCTGTGCCATAAATCTTATCAAAGGGAATTTCGTTCTGTGACCCTTTATGTATTTTTATGATATCCTGTGTAAGCATTATAAAATTCAAAATCAGGAGGTTTTTGTTTGTTTATTTATGTACATATTATGGGAAGCTTTCAAACTCATTTTTTTCCTCTAACATTACAGAAATCTGAAATTTAAAATTGTTAAAAATACAATTTAAAAGCCATGTTAAACCGTCATTCTATAAAAATTAGTCATTGGATTTGTTATTATGAATTTTATACAAAGAAAAAGTAAGATAAATTCAAATTTTCCTAATTTCATGAACTATCAGAGATTCACCTTAGTGAATATTTAAATCTGGCATCATTTTTGCAAGTTCCAAAGTTAAGAACATTTTAAGATTAATGCTTTAAAGAGATTTTTCCAGTGTGTGTTACAGAATAAATTCAGTTGGTTGATATAAATTTCAAAATGATTAAAACTAGAAAACTTATCTACGTAAGGATTTAATTTATAATTTTTTAAGCAAAATGACTTGTGCTTCGTAGACACTAAAGTAAATGTTTTGCTAAATAAGTTAATGGTAAGAATCAGAATTTAAGGGCAAGAAAGGAATCTTAATGTTGGTGTTGACTCATAGCAGCAACTCTAGGCACAACAGAATGAAACACTGACATCTTCACAATTGTTACCCTTGAGCCCATTGCTGCTGCCACTGTGCCAATTCATCTCATTGGGGGTCTTCCTCTTTTGTTGCTGACCCTCCACTCTACAAGTATAATGCCCTTCTTCAGGAACTGGTCCCTCCTGATAACACAGCTGATAGTTGAGAGACTAAATCTTACCATCCTGGTTTCTAAGGGTCATTCCAAGTATACTTCTTCCAACACAGACTGTTCTTTTGGCAGTACATGGTTCTTTCAACATTCTTCTCCAACACCATAATTTAGATGTATCAGTTCTTCCTAGGTCTTTCTTCTTATTGATCAGCATTCACATGCATATGAGGTGATTGAAAATACCATGGCTTGAGTCAGGCACAATTTAGTCTTCAAACTGACATCTTTGCTCTTGAATACTTTAAAGAGGTCTTAAGCAGCAGATTTGCCCATTGAAACATGGTGTTTGATTTCTTTACTGCTGTTCCCTTGAGTATTAATTGTCAAATTATTGATAACTGAAGTCTTGGACAAAAGAAGTCTTTGACAATGTCAATCTTGTCTCCATTTGTCATGATGTTATTTCTTGAGCCAGTTGTGAGGATTTTTGTTTTCTTTACATTGAGGTGTAATCCACACTGAGATAAAGGCTGTGTAGTCTGTGGTCATCAGCAGTATTTAAAATCCTCTTTGCTTTCAGCAAGTACAGTTGTATCACCTGCATATCACAGGTTGTTAATGAGTCTTCCTCCAATCCTGAAGCTATGCTCTTATTCATGTAATCCAGTTGCACGGATAATTTGCTCAGCACACAGGTTGAATGTTGTTATTGTTGTTAAGTGCCATCGAGTCGATTCTGACCCATAGCAACCCTGTATAGGGTTTTCGAGGAGCAGCTGATGAGCTTGATCCACCGACCTTGCAGTTCAAACGGCTTTTCAGTCTGGCGCATTAACCCACAGCGCCACACACAGGTTGAATAAGTATGGTTAAAGGATACAACCCTCACGTATACCTTTCCTGATTTTTAACTATTCAGTACTCCCTTGTTTTGTATGAATAACTGCCTCTTAGTCTATATACAGATCCCTCATGAGCACACTGAAGTATTCTGGAATGCCCATTTTTCAAAGTGTTATCCATAATTTGTCATAATCTACATAGTCAAAATCCTTTGCATAATCAATGAAGCACATATAAATATATTTCTGGTATTCTCTGCTTTCAGCCAAGATCTATCTGATACCAACAATAACATCCCTAGTTCCACGTCCTCTCCTGAATTTGGCATTAATTCCTGGCAGCTACCTGTTGATATGCTGTTGCAACAGTTATTTTCATTATCTTCAGCAAAATTTTACGCGCATGTATTATGAATGATATTGTTCAGTGACTTCTGCATTCTGTTAGGTGACTCTTTTTGGAATGGGCACAAATATGGATCTCTTCCAACCAGTTGGACAGGTAGCTGTCTTCCAAATTACTTGGCATAGATGAGTGTGTACCTCTAGTGCTTCATGAGTTTGTTTAAAGATTTCAATTTGTCTTGGAGCCTTGTGTTTCCCCAATGCCTTCAGTGCAGTTTGGACTTCTTTCTTCAGTACCATCGGTTCTTGATCATGTTCTATACCTCTTGAAATGGCTGAACATTGACCATTTCATTTGGGTACAATGATTCTGCTTATTTCTTCCATCTTCTTTTACAATTTCTGCATCATTCAGTATTTTCCCCATAGAATCCTTCAATTTTACAAGTCAAGGCTTGAATTTTCCTTTAGTTCTGTCACTTGTAAAGTGCTGAGTGTATGTTTTCCTCTTGGCTTTCTACCACCTGGTCTTTGGACATGTCATTACAATGCTTGACTATGTCTTCTCTAGCTTCCCTTTAAATTTTTATTTTCAACTCTTTTACCTCCTTATTTCTTCCTTTTGCTTTAGCATCTCTATGCGGGAAAGCAAGTTTCAGATTCTCTTCTAATACGTTTTTGGTCTTGTCCTGCTTTCTTGTCTTCTTAATGACTATTTGCTTTTTTCCTGTATGATGTTCTTGAGTTCTGTCATCCCACAACTCTTCTGGACTTTGGTTATTGATGTTGTTGTTAAGTGCCGTCGAGTAAATTCTGACCCATAGCTACCCTGTATAGGGTTTCTGAGGAGTGGCTGGTGAGCTTGAACTACTGACCTTGCAGTTCAAACGGCTTTACAGTCTGGTGCATTAACCCACAGCGCCACATCAGAGTGTCTACATAATCAAATTTATTCTTGATATAATTTCTAAATTTAGGTGACATATATTCTAGATCATAATTTGGTTCTTGTGGACTTGTTTTAATTTTCTTCAGTTTCAACCTGAACTTTCATATGAACAATTGATGGTCTGTTACATAGTCTGTCCCTGGCCTTGTTTTGTCTGGTGATATTGAACTTCTCCCTTGTCTCTTCCCACAGATGTAGTCAATTTGATCTTATCTGGTAAGGTCATATGTGTAGTCAATAAATGTATAGAACTACATGGAAGATACGTCCAGAAACATTAGCTTTACATTGTGATATTTTTGTTTAGTGAAAATTTCTATAATTTTGTGGCAATAATTTGACTTACCCTTGTAAAACAATAATGTCTTAGAAGAAATGCAAGAAACTATCTTCTTGAAGAGTATCTGGAAAGGGGCCGTGGAGGATTATCTCTGTGGTGTTGCTAGGCTCTTGATTTTCATCTTACTTAAAAAGAATGTAAAATGAGATTTCAAACTATGCACACACATACGTAAGACTGAAAAGTTTATGCAAAGAGAAAAGTTTGTTAAGTGCATAAGGTTTAATTGAAATGAAGACAACTGGAACTTATTGAATAATTTACTCATTTTGTGCATTTTTACCTACTACATGCTTCCAGTTTCATAGTTAATTGAAACTGGGGTGGTTGTGTGCCGTGGAGTTGGTTATGACTCATAGCGAACCCGTATAGGGTTTCCAAGGTTGTAAATCTTTACAGGAGCAGAAAGGCTCATCTTTCTCCTGTATAACAGCTGGTAGTTTCGAACTGCTGTCCTTGAGGTTAGCAGCCCGACTCATAACCACTGTGCTACCAGAGCTCCTTTAGTGCAGTAGTGTACACAACTTAAACAACAGTGAAATGAATTTCAAATTTGTACAAAAGAGTTGAAACTTAACAGATTTAAATCCAAACTTTAATAAATTGGTAGAGGCCCATGAAATGAAGTTATTTGATTAGTTTCATTAATAAAGTTTATTTTGAAAGATGTTTTCTTTAGATACTTAAAAATTATTTTAGAACATTTATGTTTTGAAAATTATATATTGAAATGGTTTGTTTTGTAGTTATCATACAACTTCTCTGTGTAGTTGCTGTTGTTGTCTGACTCACAGTGACCCTGCCCTACCCCATTCTCACAGGCATTCCTGTTTGAGTCCATTGTTGCAACCACTGTGCCCATAGTCTATATTATACATTCTTTTTCTAATCCTTCTTCAAGGCTATAGGAAGGCCAAGCTTGATTGTGAAAGTGTTCTATATACTTTTTATATCTCAGTGGCCTATCATTTCTCTTGATATATGTTAGCCCTAATTCAAATAAGGTTTTCACATTATCAACACCAATAAGTCTAGTCTGTTATTATTTATTCTAACATATTTTAGACTCTACCTGTATAGTTCTCATAGTTCATTTTCTCATGTATTTCTTGTTCTGAAATCGCTTCTAGTCATAATGATCTTAAATACAATGTGCTTACTATAATTAGATTCAAACATAGACTTTCTGGTCCCAATTCTTAAATGCAATAGAAAGGAGGAGAAAAGAGGAGTAGCCGGAAGGAGCTGCCAGATAGCCACTTGTTCCTTGATTAGAACATTGCTTTTTGTTGACTTTTCATGATTTTTGTTTAACTTCATATTTTTCTATAATTAACCATACTATAATGCGTCAGTTAGTGGCATTAAATTTGAAAAAATCGAGGTTGTGCCCTAACCAAATAATTTATAAATACTAAATTGTGTGACTTCCATGAATACTCAGGATAAAAAATAAAAAAATAAAAATATGACAGAAGCATGTAAAATCGTTATTGAATAAAAGGAATAAGTTGACAGAATGTTGGATAAATGTGAGATATCTTAACAAATGATTTTTGTTTTTTTGTTTGCTACAAAATTATAGAAACATTTATTAACTCAAAATATCAAAATGTGAAGCTATTATTTGTTACTCAACATCTCCTCATTCTAGATCAATACCCATATGAGGGTGGTGTTTTACCACTGTTCTGAAGAATTCTGTGCTCTTCAATTTACATCACATTAAAGTGGCAGTTTTGACATTCTCAAAAGACTCAAATCATGTTCCTTTTCAATATTTTTTGAGTTTGGGGAACCAAAAGAAGTCTGAAGGGGCAAAAATCACTGTAACCTTCTAAGCTGACTTTAACTGACCAGCAGATCCCTTTGGAAACCACTGCTTGGATTAGACCTTTTATTTTATTATATTTTTAAAGTTTTTATTGTGAGGTTTACATGGGAGAACATCAGCTTTACACTCATCTTATTGTATTTTGTTTCATTGCAATGATTACAGTCTCCTCTGTGCATCATCATATAACCCTAAAGGGTACACCACACAGGCCCGCCCCCCAGACGCCAGCACACAGCCCTTCTCCCTCCCTGAATCCAGTGTCTTCAGCTGCTCCATCTGTCCACATCATTGTCTCTGTCTTCAGCCCTGGCGTCACTACCTCTCTGGGTAGGGTCCTGCTCTCTATTCTGCTCATTTGATGGTTCCAGGAACCTCCGCTCCTGGGCTGCAAAATCAATCACTCTCCTCCTTTTGTCAAAAAACATCTACCTCTATATTTCCTAGCCTCATAGTCAGCCCTGATGACAGTTATTCACTATTGTACCACAAGAGTCTTATCCCCATTTCCTTTCGCCAGCCCGGTCCCAATGGATTGGAAATCATTCAGTGGTGATTCTACCTTCCCCCAACCCATCTGGAACTGGACTCCCTCTTGAAAGCTTGTAAGCCAGTCACTTCTTACCTTTATAGGCACCCCTATTTTTGGTAGCCATTGTGTATGTTGTCCATCCCTGTCAACCCTGTGTACCAAGGGGGTGGGAGTGATCCTCGCTGTAAAGATTTGTTCCCTTTTTTGAGCTACTACAGCTGTTCTGTGGGAGAAAGATGAGGCTTTCTGCTCCTGTAAAGATTTACAGACTCGAAACCCTGTACAGGAACCAACTCCACAGCACATAACAACAACAACATCCATAAATATAGGTAAAGTTCATCAAATGGTAGCAGATTACTCTCCCCCCACCCCTTTCTTTCTTCTTCTAGTCGAGTTGTGATCATCCAGCCATCGAAACCAGGTCAAGTGGGTACTACCTGCAAGTATGGGTTTTCTTGTGCATCTCCCCTCACTTCATATCAGCTGGACCCTTCACTCTCTGCTCTAGTCCTCTGTGGCCATGTCACTTCCTCTGGGCCCAAGAGTTCCCGGGTCTTGCCGTATTGCTGGCCATCCAGGTCTCCACCCGGGTTCACAGGGGTCTATTGAATGTGGTTGGACTTAGATCCCAACTTCATTGCTGTTTTTTCCCCCTCTTCCCTTATCGATGACTAATGTGGTCACCATCAAGACCACATGCCTGCTCATATATTCCCCTTGAGTCTCAGTCTTGGAAAGGGGTTTGCTCTGAGGGGTTCTGACCACTTGCCTTGATGACTCCCAGGTGAACAGCTTACATGTTCTTATAGTAATCAATCAGACTGCCGTTATTGTTTCGGATTTTTCCTGCCGGTCTTTCTTTCACGAAGTATCTTCTGTTCTTCTAGCCACTCAAGGCTGGTCTACTCGTCCTTTCCAGAAGAAATTTCCTACCTCAATTGGTTCTGGATGGGGTTCTGGTTTTCACCTATAGTCTTTTGCAATTTAAAGGCTCCACAGGAAGCCGCTTTCACTGGGCAACTTCTAGCCCCCTTTAAGGTATTCCAATCACTTATAGGCTGAAGGGGGACTTACAAGCTTTCTGTAGTGATGATTTTGACTATTCCTTTCTCCCCACCTCAAGTGTCTATTTTACAATGTTAGGCAAGGGAAAATGAAAACAAATCTACGAGAGCCAAAATATGATCTTGAATTTATCCCTCCTGAATTTAGAGATCATCTGAAGAACAGATTTGATGAATTAAACA
>NW_006408590.1:7089866-7108718 GCF_000296735.1 Chrysochloris asiatica
ATTGATGGACTCAAGTGTGGCAGCGGTAGTGAGGTTGGCCCAGGACCGGACATTGTTTCGTTCTGCTGTGCATGGGGTCGCTATGAGTCGGTTCCGACTCGGTGGCACCTGACAACAGGCAAGGGAAACCAAGATTCAAAAGACAGCCAAGCATCTTAACACTATTCCCCTCTTTTACCCCTTCAAACCGTGCCTCAATCCCTGTATCCTGGAGCCCTGTTTTCCAAGGTTGTGCATACATCATCATTTACCTCTGCCCCACTTAGCCCATGGGAACCTGCCATATTGCTTTCCAGAGTGGTTGGGCCATTTTGCAATCCCACCAACAGTGTATTTATCATCTGGACCTCTTTTTGCAGGTTTTGAATTGTTTCCAATGCTGTATCAATCTTGTTTGATTGCTCTTATATTTCTTTCCTGACTTCTTCCTTGTTTTCCTCCACCCCTTTTCAGAGCATTTGAATTTGTTTCCATATCATTCTTCTGAATTCCTTCTCAGACAAATCCAAAACCTGCTCTTCCTCTTCTGGGGAGCCTTTGTCTGTCTCCAGCTCACTTATCTCAGTTACTCTTTTCTGTTTTGGGACATGTTTTGAGATCTTTTGTTGTGTTTTGTTTGTCATTTCCAGTAGTTACATGGGTTTTTTGAATGCTTAAATGGATGTTTTTTGTTGTGTTATTAAGCTTACTGGGTGTCTCCTGGTGGATTGGATCAGGATATAGGCTTCCCTTTTCGCATGTAATGCTTAGCAGCTGTTATTGGCTCTTGTCTCAATGGTGGAAAATTATGGAGTATGCTTGTAACTTGGCTATATGCATGACTGCTGTCTCTTCTTGGGTAATGTAGGGAGAAAATGCTCCCACCTCCAAGAAAAATGTGTGATCAAAAGGACCAAAAGCAGAAGCAATATAAAAGCAAAGACAAAAACCACCACTTTGAAACAAAAATAAAACTGTGGCCGACTGTCCAGTCACCTTGCTACACAGGCAGTGTTTGTGCACTGTAGAAGCCTCCAGCAGTTGATGGGAGTGTCCACTCACTCAGGCCCCTCTAGTCACCACCGTAGAGGTGCGCAGATAGATACTGAGAAGTTATGGGAGAAAGATTATCTACTGTTTTTGTCTCTAAAGGTCAGTTAGGTATCTGCATGTACACAGTGTAATTCTTGAGATAGTTGCGTCCTTTTATGTTGGGGTTTTACAGATTGTTCTATGGTTTGTCTGTCAGGTCTGACAGGCCTACTTTTTTCTTGCTAGATAGGCCGAAGTAAAGGGTCCTGCACAAGTTAATTTTAGGGCTGCAACCCCGAGGCTGACATCATAAGCAGCCGCAAAGCTCTTTCTCTCTGTGCTGTGGGAAAACTGTGGGCTCAGTGCTGGACTTTTTTTGGGGGGTGCGCACCCACATACCTGAAGGTATCCAGGCTGGGCAAAGAAGGTGTAACAGGGAAGAGGAGGAAAAAAAATGTGTAGAATCCCCTGCACCTCCTTTTGCAAATGTCACAGCACCGCTTTTAGTGCCAGTTCCCTGTGCTGGTCTGGCTGTAGCCCCACCCTCTGAACTCTACCTGGGTGGGGTGGCCGCAGAGGGAGTCCCATCTCCAGCGATTCCTAAATCGCAGTATTTTCCTTTATATCGTGATTTTTCCACTTGCGTGTGTGGGAAACTGATGCCCTGCACCTTATGCTAGATCCAGAGCTCTGGTGTTGTTCCGTGAATGCAGCTTCTCTGGGTTTTCAATCCCTCCCCCACAGAGCCTTTCCTACCTGGCTGTCTCTGCCTATGCCAAAACCGGAAGTTCAACAAATGATTTTTAAATGAGGCCATCTGTTAAAGCTTGCTGATGCTCTGAGTCTGGAGCAAGAGGTTATTTATGTTTTCACGCAAATCAGGCTTTAACCAAAATACTTTTGAAAAAACAGATGCATTATAGAAATTCATTATTCCTCAAATAATTACAGCCCTTTAAATGTTAACATCCCTTCTTACAAAGAATAGTATTATGCTAATACTGTTTATATATGTGAATATGAAATTATTGTATCATTACTGTAATGTAATGCAATGGTTCCTCCCTACCCCCACCTCCACCCTCAGGAAGTACATGCTTGCTAAACAGGACCAATTTTCTACATACATAGCCAAAAATAATTGACCTTTGAAAGTCATAAAGCAAGTAGTTGCACTTGAACTAGAATTTAAAGACAAGTGTAGTCTTTCAAGGCATTCTCTCTTTCCTCTCTTGAATTCCCAGTAAATCTTACAAATTAACACTGGAGTGAAAGAAATTCCATAATAAAGTATAGTTATTGTGTCCTGTTTCATTAGTGTTGAAGATTGCATAATAGTAAATAAATCAAGAAGATAACAGCATGAGTATATACAACAAGGTAGAATATACACTTAATAAATGCTTATTGAATATGAAGAATTGAAATATTTTGCTAGAAAATGCTCTCTCAGTGATACTAATAATTTACTAATATGCATAATTGCTCCCTTGTAAAGAATGATCAGTATGCATCAGACAAAGAAATTGTGAGAGTCCCTGACTTTTCTGCATCTAACAAGGGAGCTTCACAAAGTTCATGGAAAAATTCCATTATCTTTTCATTTCTTTTTTCCACAAACTTTTTGAATCCCTCTTCTGTGGGAGGTCAGTCTGAGTGTGCATAAAGTGAGAGAATTTTGTGACGAATAGAGTAACAAGTAAAGAGCCCTTCCATTTGCAGCTTTTTATTATTACTATGAGAGCAGTCAATGTGGATATAGTCTAAAATTTCAGTAACTGTTGTTGTTGTTGTTAAGTTGTTTAATCAGTTCCAACTAATAGCAGCCCCATATAGGGTTTCCAAGGATCAGCTAGTGGGTTTGAACCACCAGCCATGCAGTTAGCAGTCCAGTTCTTATCCTACAGTGCCACTTTGTTAATTTTGCCACTGAATGGAATGCTGAACCAAATTCCTATGGCACATAGTCTCCTTGCTAGAATTCACTTTAGTTGTCTGAGAAGCTCTGATGCATAGATGTTTAATTTAGTGAACTGATGAAAATAGTATTCATTGGTATGTTCTTGTCCTGGTAACACAATGGACTGGGCACTAGGCTGCTAACCCTAATGGTCCACAGTTTAGACCCGTGAACCACTCCATGGAAAAACATGAGGCTGTCTACTCCCATAAAGATTTATAATCTCAGAAATAAAAAGGAGCAGTTCAACTCTGTCATATACTGTCTCTAGGAGTCGGAATCTACTCAATGGCAGTGGGTTTGCTTTTGGTTTCTGATTTGTCCTGTGATAATGCAGGTACTTTCAGTAAGATCTTATTTCATTGAAAGTACTTGCTTTTGCTCTTGAGTAATTTAGCCTATTTCTCCTTCATAAATGCTCTTTGAATTGAAGCACATATCAGAATGGTGATCGAGAAAGGGCTAAGAATCACATATGTGAAAACACAGCTTCTTCTCCTAGTTTGGTGCTGGTGTTTGCTGCCATTGAGTTGGTTCTGACTCAACAGAACCACAGAACCAAACAGTGTACAGTCCTGTTTCATATTCATAATTACTGTTACACTTGTGCCTGTTGCTGCTGCCACTGCGTGAATCCATTTCACTGGAGGTCTTCCTCTTTTCAAATGACTCTCTACTTTACCAAGCATGATGACCCTCCTAACAATATGTCCAAAGTATGAGAGACGAAGTCTGGCCATCTTGGCTTCTAAGGAGCATTCTAGTTGTACTTCTTCTAACAAAGATTTGTTTGTTCTTCCAGAAGTCCATAGTACATTTAATATTCTTCTCCAACACTATAACTCAAATGAATCAATTCTTCTATGGCCTTCCTTATTCATTGTCCAACTTTCACATGAATATGAGGCTATTGAAAATACCATGGCTTCTGTCAGGCACACCTTAGTACTCAAACTGACATCTTTGCTCTTGAACACTTAAAAGAGGTCTTTTACAATAGATTTGCCTAATGTGATACATTGTTTGATTTCTTGATTACTGCCTCCATGGATATTGTTAGGGATCCAAGTAAAATGAAGTCTTTCATAACTTCAATCTTTTCTCCATTTATCATGATATTACTTATTGGTATAGATGTGATGATTTTTGTTTCCTTTACAATGAGGTGCAACCATACTGAAGGCTGTAGTCTTTGATGTTCAGCAAGCAAAATCATGTCATCTGCATATCGCAGGTTATTTATATCTTCCACCAATCCTGATGCTACCTTCTTCTTCATATAATCCAGCTTCTCTAACTATTTGCTCAGCATACAGATCGATTAAGTATAGTAAAAGAATACAACCCTCGTGCACACCTTTCCTGATTTTAAAGCATTCACTATCCCCTTACTCTGTTCTAATAACTGACTTAGTCTATACATGGACTCAAGCATGGCAACAATAGTGAGGTTGGCCAGGATTAGGTAGTGTTTCGTTCTGCTGTGCATAGGGTCGCTATAAGTCAGTACTGACTCGATGGCACCTAACAACAACAGTCTATATACAGGTTCTTCATGAACACAATTAAGTGTTCTGGAAAACTCATTATTTGCGATGTTATCCATAGCTTGTTATGATCCACAGAGTCAAAAGCATCTACATGGTCAATAAAACATAAGTAGACCTCTTTCTAGTATTCTCTGCTTTCAGCCAATATTCCTCTGACATCAGCAATGATATCCCTTGTTTTATATCCTTAAATGAATCCAGTTTGAACCTCTGGCAGTCCCCTGTCAATGTACTATTGTTGCAGCCATTTTTTAAATTGTCTTCAGCAAAATTTTACTTTCATGTGAATGTTAATAATATTGTTTGATGATTTCCTCATTCCATTGGTCACCTCTTTTTGGAATGGTCACAAATACGAATCTCTTCCTGACAGTCCGCTAAGTAGCTGTCTTCAAAATTTCTCGGCATAGATGAGTGAGTGCTGCATCAGCTTGTTGAAATATTTCAATTTGTATTCCATCAGTTCCCAGAGCCTTTTTCTTTACTAATGCCTTCAGTGCACCTTGGATTTCTTCCTTCAGTATCATCACTTCTTGATCATATACTACACTTCTTGAAATGATTGAACATGAACCATTTCTTTTAGGACAATTACTCAGTGTATTCCTTTCATTTTTTTTAGATGCTTTCTGCATCATTCAATATTTTACCTATAGAATTCTTCAGTATTGCAAGCCAAGGCTTGAATTTTTTCTTTAATTCTTTCAACTTGAGAAATGCTGAGCATGTTCTTCCCTTTTGGTTTTCTAACACCCTGTCTTTTCATATTTCATTATAATACATGAGTTTGTTTTTTCAAGCTGCCTTTTGAAATTTTTTTCCCAGTAGGTAGTCAGTATACACTAAACCCCCAGTTCACTTGCTGTATATTGTATAAAGCACAATGGCATGGTGTTTAAGAGTGAGGCTCTGCATTGTACATACCTGAATTTGAAGCTAGGCTTGCCACTTATTTGGCATGTAAGCTCAGCAGATGTCATCTCCTTGACTCACTTTCCTCATCTATTAATGACGATTATAATAGCACCTTTCACATAGGGTTGTTGTGATGATCAAATGGGTTGATATATTTAAAAGGATGAACAGAGGCCTGGTGCATTGTTGTTGTTAAGTGCAGTCAAGTTGATTCTGACTCATAGCAACCCTGTCTATGGTTTCTGAGGCGCTGCGGGTGAGTTTTACTGCGTTCCTTACTGTTCAGATCAGCGTTGTGGTTGAGTGCTTATCCTATAGTGCCACACCAGGATTCTGTGATGTTTTATCAAACAAAGAAACATCACTCTGCTCACAGAAGTTTAGAGAAGTGCTCATTACCAGGTAAATTCTACTCTCTACTCTCCTCTATGGTGTCCTGCTTTGGCACTGTGGGACCTACCAGCCCCTCCTTGGAAACCCTGTATAAGTTCAGTATGAGTCAGAACTGACTCAATGGCACTTAACAATAGCAACAGAGGGATATTGGTATCCCTGTGAACTAGGACCAAAATATGGCTGTTCTCATAAAGGAAAGAAAAGAAAAATGTCTTATGCTTTTTACATGCATTATTATATTTAATCCTCAGAATTATTCCAGAAAGTTAAGCATTATTAGCCCACTTTTTTTTACATGTTAGAGACCTGATGTTCAGGGAGAATACCTTACACAGATCAAATGGCTACTGGATAGAAAAGCCAAGTTTCAGTCAGGAGTGACTGATTCAAAAGCCCAGCTGTTGCCGCCTCACAGTACTGGTTAAATTGCCACCAGTTGGAGCATGACTATTTTCTTCCCTCCCTCCTTTATACCTTCCTAGGTGTATCCGATTTAAAGAGAACAATCCATCTGCCTTGTCTCTTCCCTTCCTACAAATGAGAGAGAACACACACCATAGATACTCACAGACCAAACACTTCTTTTTCCTTAAAAAAAAAAAAAAAAAAAGGTTCACATTTTACAATTCTTAATTAATATTGCCACGGGAATGTGGTGGCTCCATACAATAAGCACTGAACTGCGAACCACAAAGTCTGTGGTTCAAGCCCTCCAGCAGCTTGTGGGAGATTTAAAGCCTCAGAAATCCTATACCGCATAGCTATGAGTTGGAACCTACTTGATGGCACTAACAACAATGTTACCATGCTCTGTTTATACTAACAGAGGCCTGGTGTGGCGTTATGGTTGGTGATTGGTATATGATATAAGCATTTGCATCATAGAAACTTTATGAAAGGAATCCATTTTTAAAAAGATTAGTGATCTTTAGTGCATCACTTCTCAAACTGATAAAAAACTATATAGGGATACTTTTATTATTCTGCTCAGCTAAATCGTGTTCTTGCATGGAAACTCCTCCATTGTTATCTTGCTAATGCCAGTCATTGTAGGAGCTATCCACCATGACCTTATTTATGCCTTTAAACAGCTGCACATTTAGGTCTATACACATCACAAGAGAAGACTCTTCCACTAATTACTTGTGTCACCTTTGGAAAGTTACCTGAACTCACTGAGCCTCATTTCATCCATCTTTAAAATAAGAACCAATAATAATGTATTTAATTATTATGTGTCAGCCATTGTACTAGACATTTGATGTGTCTTAATTAATTTATCTTCATGTAAATATGTAGGATAGTGAGGCCAAAGACTTGACATAACTTCAGTAATGGCACATAGAATTCAAATATACTTGTATTTCAAAGTCTTTGTTTTGTACACTATTAAAGCATCCTACCTTCTCTTCCAGAAGGAAATGGTTGATATTCAGCCATTTCAAGAAGTAGCATATGATCAAGAGCCATTGATACTGAAGGAGAAAGTCCAACATGCATTGAAGGAATTGGCAAAGAACAAGGCACCAGGAATTGATGGAATCAAAATTGAAATCTCTCAAGAAAGTGAGGCAGCACTGGAGGCACTCATTCATCTATGCCAAGAAATTTGGAAGATAACTCTCTGATCGAATGCTTGGAAGAGATCCATATTTGTGCCCATTACAAAGAGAGGTGACCCAACGGAATGCGGAAATCATTGGACAATATCTTTGATATCCCATGCAAGTAAAGTTTCACTAAAATCAATACAGAAATGGCTGCAAGCATACATTGACAGAACTTCCGGAGGTAAAAACCGGATTCAGAAGATTCAGAATGAGGGATATCACTGCTGATGTCCAATGGATCTTGGCTGAAATCAGAGAATACCAGAAAGATGTTTACCTGTGCTTTATTGACTACACAAAGGCTTAAGCTATGGACAAGATTTAGAAGTATGAGTATTCCTGAACACTTAATTGTGCTTATGAGGAATCTGTACATGCACTAAGAAGCAGTTGTTCAAACAGAGCATGGGAACACTGAATGGTTTAAAATTAGGAAAGGTGTGCAACAGGGTTGCATTCTTTCACCATACTTTTTCAACCTGTATGCTGAGCAAATAATCCGAGAAGCTGGGTTCTATGAAGAAAAATGTGGCGTCAGAATTGGAGGAAGACTCATTAGCAACCTGTGATATGCAGATGATACAACCTTGCTTGCTGAAAGTGAAGAGAACTTAAAACATTTACTGATGAAAATCAAAGAGCACAGCCTTCAGTATGGATTACATCTCAATGTAAAGAAAACAAAAGTCCTCACCACTGGACCAATAAACAACATTCTTATCAGTGGAGAAAAGATTGAAGTTGTCAAGGACTTCATTCTTCTTGGATCAACTATCAGCACTCATGGAAGCAGCAATCAAGAAATCAAATGAGGTATTGCATTAGGCAAATCTGCTGCACAAGACCTTTGTAAAGTGTTGAAAAACAAAGATGTCAGCTTGAGGACCAAGGTGCGCCTTATCCAAGCCATGGTGTTTTCAATAACCTCATATGCATGCAAAAGCTGAACAGCGAATAAGGAAGACCATAGAAGAATTGATGCTTTTGAATTATGGTGTTGGAGGAGAAGATTGAAAGTTCCATGGACTGCCAAAAGAACCAACAGATCTGTGTGTTGGAAGAAGTGCAGCCAGAGTGCTCCTTGAAGGCCAGGATGGCCAATTTTCGTCTCTCATACTTTAGACATATTGTCAGGAGGGACCAGTCGCTGGGGAAAGATATCATGTTTGGTAAGGTGGAGGGTCGTAGAAAAAGAGGAAGACCTCCAGCGAGATGGATTGGCAAAGTGGCAGCATCAATGGGCTCAAGCGTGGCAACAATTGTGAGGTTGGGCCAGGTCTGGGCAGTGTTTCTGCCTGTTGTGCATAGGATCGCTATGAGTTGATTCCAATTCGATGGCACCTATCAACAACAACAACAGCCTTCTCCCCCAGCTCTTATTCTACAGCATTGATTTTGCTAACGCAATTTTTCACACTATTTATCCTCTTTACCGGCCTCCCTTCCCCTATTCCACTCTCCTCCAACTACTCAGACTGTTGAGAATATAACATGTCCCACTAGATAGTTGTCAACCTTTTCTCCACCCAAGCATACCTGAAGGATTCTCAAAGGATATATTTCAAGATGTGGATGGTAAGGAAAAGTGTAATTTGAAACGTTCCGATAGGTGATTGATTAACCTTTTACCTTGTTTAGATCTAGACATATTCTAAGTTAGAAGCCATCAATATTATTAACAGGACACTTTAAAAACTATGCTTCTTATTTTAACCCATATAATCCTTACAGCAACTCTGAGGTTAGGTGCTATTATTTTCCCAGTTTACAGAGTCACTATGAGTTGGAAACAGCTCAGTGGCTTTTAACAACAGGAAGAAAGTAAGGTTCACAGAGATTGAGTATTTTACCTGGTTTATTGCTAAAAACAAAACAAAAAAAACTTAAAGCTAGCCTGTGGTTGTGGTGGTTCTATGCCATGAAGTGATTCCTGCAACCCTGTCCATGTGTAAAGCTGCTGAGGCTGTAAATCTTTACCGGAGCAGAACACCTCATCTTTCTCTTGCAGAGTGACTGCTAGATTCAAACTGCTGTTTTGCAAGAAAACCTAGTTAAAATTTTTAGGCCATTCTTCAAGTGTCCGTTTTCTCAAAGCCCCCTACACAAATATCCTATTGCCGTCTAGTTCTTTGCTTAAACAGATACTTTTAAAATGTTACCTGGTTCGCTGCTGTCATAAAAACTAGAACACGTGAAATAGAACTAAATCTGTCTGTAGGCAAGGATTTATAGTACAGGAATTAAGGAGAGCAGACTCTGTATACTGATCCTGTACTGACACTTCTAGTTGTGGGAAGATCAACAAGTTACTTCACTTTCTTCTTGTCTATCAAATTGGGGCAGTAATAGTATCAGTATCATGGGATGACTGGGAGGATAAACTGAGGAAATGCTACAAGTCTAGTCAGTTACGATTCATAGCAACCCTGTATAGGGTTTGCGAGGTTTTAAATCTTTATGGGAGCAGAAAACCTCATCCTTCCCTATGAAGCAGCTGACCTTCAGTCCAGTGCTTATTGTGTGGCGTCACTGTGCTCCCTAACTTCTTAGTAAATACTAGTAGAAGCAGTTGAGGCCTTCCTCACTAACTGAGTGATCTCATGGGTTTTCTCATTTGAAACCTAATTTTTTTTTAGGAATTCTGTGACTCTTTTTTCTAATCCTTGATTTTCAGTGTGATTCTTTGGAAATGGTTTTAATGCTTTCAAAGACCAGCATCCTTAAATGTCTTACGTTGTTCTGTGCCCGGGAGCCACTTCCAAGTCATAGTGACCCTGTTAGGGGGTTTCCCAGGCGTTAAATCTTTGCAGGAGCAGAAAGCCTCCTCTTTCTCCGGATGAGGGGCTGGCGTGCTTGAACCACCACCCTTGTGGTTTTCAGTCCAGTGCTCATTGTGAAAAGTCTTAAGAGTGACTGCTTCTGATATATCAAGTCACTCAGCAAAGCAAATTAATAGAGCTAAATGATATGATGACTAGGCATAGCCACCTTCATTTTCATAGATCTCTTTTTCAAAATACCTGTTTTGTTGTGTACCTTATGAATTTTAAACATGACTGAAAATGAATTTCTTATTTAGGAAATTAAGCCCCCCCCCAAAAAAAAAAATGAAGCTATGTTACACAGGTACTTAATTATTATTATTATTATTTTAATTCTGTGGTGGTACTATGGAAGGAGCCCTAATAACATAATAGTTAAAGCCATCAAGTATGAACCAAAGGGCTGGTGGTTAAAACCTCCAGCCACCCTACAAGAGTCTGCTTCCATAAAGATTCACACCCTTGGAAACCCTATGGGGCAGTTCTACTCTGTCCTACAGGATCAAGATGAGTTAGAATCAACCGGATAGCAGTGGGTTGGGTTGGGTTTGGGAGTACTATGGTAATTAATGCTTATTTTATGCAAACTAGACTATATCTGTTAACGGACACATTACTGTCAAGAAAATATTACATGTTTTAATTATCAGTAATGAAGCAGGAATAAGCTGCTCACTTAGATATAATATTTCTAATGACCTTTTCAGTTAGAGGTTGTGATGAAAGGTATCAGTTTCACAAATTATGCTTCATTCAGCTTCTGGCCTTTGTGTAGATTAATGTTTTGTGGGTGAGTTTTAAAGTCAGGCATAAATTTTGTTTGGTGTTTAAAATCAATTTAGTGTCTTGCTTTTAGTGCATCATTTTCTTACTTATAAAGCCTCAATTTTATATTCAAGCTTAAAAAGAAATAGTCCATAGTAAATTTAAAATTACAACTACCAGTGGGTTTTTTTGTTTGCCAAATAAAAATTGTGCATATATTTCTATTTGTGTAACATAAAGAATATATTGAATGACTGAAGTCTCTTGTTTAGTTCTGAATTTGAAAGAATAAACACAATGTTTATAATGAAAATTTTGAACTAGTAAGATAATATTTACAATATCATAATTTCTGATTAGATTTCCTGAAATGACACAAAGCTGGTTATTTTGATAGGATGCATGACATTCCTAAATCAGACTAGCCTCTTGGTGAATAATATATATCCTATCTCAGGATATTGGAGCATCATTCAAGAACTCAGATTTAACCTTACTCAGGTAGATAGGAAGCTTTAAGTACCCAAGTATGCAGAGAGGAGTTGAGGTTGATAGGACAAGGAAATGAAACAAGTAAGTTAGTAAATAAATAATGTCTGTGTGTAGTGGTTTTCAAGATTTGTAAACCATGCAACTCCTTCTTTATACAAAATCTTGCTCAGAAGCCCAGTGAAGAAATCTAACAAAATTGAAGCTGTTCTGCTTGAACTGAAGGAGTCCTAAAATAACTTGGAGAAATCTTAGGAGCAGAGTTTTGATACTATGATCTTAATAATTGTATTAACTTTGCCCAAATACAAGAACAGGAAAGAAGAGAGCATTTTAATGATAAGAAACTTAAAATCTAAAGATAAAATGTATCTAGCCTAATTTTATGAGATCAATAAAGTGCTATGATCTAAAAATTGAAAACTTGATATTGTTTCTAGGTATGGAATCTCTACCGTTTTCCCTGTTCTCCTACTTCTGCAAATAGTAAATTTTTAAAACTATTTGGGGAACAATTGCTGAATTGACCTTTGTATAAGAAAACAGACCTCCATTTTCAACAGTACAGTCCCACCTAACCCCAAACATTGACTCTTACTGCACCATTGTCCATTTTGGAATAATGTGGACAGTAGGTACTCGTTCTCTACTCTGGCTTTGCCAAAGAGCCTAAGCATAAAGTCAGCAAAATAGGAATTTTCCTGTTCTATAATTAAATTCTTTCAATTCTTCAAAGCCATGTTCACACATGGTGTTACCTTCTACCACAGTTACCTCAACATGTTGTTGTGTGCCATTGAGTCGATTCCAACGCATTACGGAAGCAAAAAGCCTCAACTTTCTCCTGCAGAGCACCTGGTGAATACAAACCACCCACCCTGCAGTGCCCAGTCCAATGCATAACCCACTATGCCACAAGGACTCCTCAACCTAGCTAACCTCTCTTTATCCTTTAGGCTATATTTTAAATGTCCCTGTGTCCTCCAGGGCTTCTCAAATCTATCCACATCAACTCTGGATCAGAGGCCTTTCCTTTGTGCCTCATAGCATCCTGTACTTTCTTATCACCTGGCATTGCAATTACTTTTGTATCATCCCCTTTACATGCTCCGTTCTGTAAGTAAAAGGACCATGAGTGTCCTATTCATTGAATCTCCAAACCTAGTAGTTTCAGCACATGGCTAATACCCTCTGCTTATTGAAGAAACAAGAGAGAAACATAGGCTCCACTCCTACTCAAAGGATGTAAGATGCCATGTGGAATGAGTCTTACACTGATTTCTTGTTTAGGAACAGTCACTGACTTTCTAGGGGACTTTGGAAGAATTATCTCTGTATTTCCCTTCCAGTAGTGGTGAAAACATCTATTATACCTGGCATTTGTGTGCCATGTAATAAAGTGAAATTTTTTGCTGCATCAAAACTTTCTCCTCAGTTTCTGAAGCATAATGGAAGAAAGTGTTTTCCTTTTGATGCCTGACCGAGGAGGCTTCCTATGAAAAGTAATTTCTTCAAAACCATCTTACTTTTCTCCCAGGTCCTGAGAAATTGAATGATAGGCTACCTCCTTTATTTTCAAATAACTGTATGGTTTTAAATAATCATGACATATTTAAAATAAGACATTGGTAGTTACTTTTTGAAACTTTATCATTTTATTTCATTGTATCCTTGAGAATGGTGCTTATATAACTCAGGATTTCACATGTGTACCATATAATCATGAAGGAATTATTATCCACAACTAAAATGTTTTAACTTTTTTCTGTCATAGATGAAGAATTTAAATAAACTAATCACAATCCCATTAAAAGTAGTACCATCCTTCAAAAGTAGTACCATCCTTCCAATTATTAATTTTATTATTTTTTCATTGCAAGAGCAGCAGGTGAATTTGTTGTTGTTATTAGGTGCCGTGGAGATAGTTTGTACTCATAGCAATGTTGTGCACAAGAGAATGAAACACTGCCCTTTCCTGCACCAGGCTCACATTCATTGCCACTCTTTTGCCACTGTACCAGTTCACCTCATTGGGAGGTCTCCCTCTTTTTTATTGACCTTCTAATTTACCAAGCATGATGTCCTTTTCCAGATAATATGTCCCAAGTATGAAAGACTAAGTCTTGCTGTCTTTGCTTCTAAGAAGCAGTCTTGTTGTACTTCCGATCCATTCTTCTGGCAGTCTGCGGTACTTTTAATATTCTTCTTTAACACCGTAACTCATTGTCCAACTTTCACATGCATATAGAGGCTATGGAAAATACCAAGGCTTGGGTCAGGAGTACCTTACTCCTCAAACTGACATCCTTGCCCTTGAACACTTAAGAGGCCCTGTGTAGTAGATTTGCCTAATGCAATACTCCATTGGATTTCTTGACTACTGATTCCATGAGTCTTGGTGGTGGATCTAAACAAAATGAAGTCTTTGACAACTTCAATCTTTTCTTCGTATATCATGATGTTATATATTGGTCCAGTCATGAGGATTTCTGTTTTCTGGAGGTGCAATCCATGCTGAAAGCTCTTGTCTTTAATCTTCATTAATAAGTGTTTTAAGTCCTCTTTGCTTTCGACAAACAATAGATGCAGGATATGACGTAAGAGAAATGTCCCACTAAAGTTTTCGGAAAGTTAAGAAGTTAAAGAGAAATGAATGCCCATTGAACCTTAGTAGTAATTCTACTACATGTCAGAAAATGATGTTTTTAGTACTTTTGGGAAAAATAATGTACATAGCCAGAACAGCAATTTATATTTAACAAAACTAAGTGGTCACATTTTCAAGTAAAGTACGCCCTGGCATTTAACAGCTGTTAAATCTAAATCAGATTTGAATACTGTTGTTTAGCCTTCCCAGCTGTAGCGGGGGTGGTTTGTTAGTCTGATCCAGTATAAAATATGCATAGTATACTTAAATTTGAAACTTTAAACATATATTTGTGAGTATTAAACAGATAAATTTTAGTCATGTAAGCCTATTTTAGATAAACCCTTTATCTTTCTGTGAGTTATTTATTCTTCTCAACTATATTGTATGTTTGAGCAAGTTTTAACTAATTAAAATCCGCCTCTCAACCTTTTCCATATTTAATTCATATCTTTTTTTACCTCTGTATTAAGAATGAACAAAAATATATAGCTTCTATGAGTATACTTAAATTGTATTGGTGCAATCATAGGAAAATGTAAGTTATAGTTTTCTGTATTTCTTCCCACCTGATTCTCTGACTTAACAGTACTCTAATATAATCATTGAAATGGAATGGGGAGTGAGTGGTTACTTAGGAAGGCATCAGATACTTCTTAATCTTGTAAGATTAAAACTAAAACTGGTTAAAATCAAAGTACATATAATCATGTAGCATAAGAATATAATGGAGGTGGGGAGAGTGTATTCATCAATATGTACTGTACTAGAACGCATCAGTTGACATTCAAAAGGTAATTTTAGAACAAATAAATTCACTTGGTTACACACCTCACACATGTATATACACACATTGTTGTTGTTGTTGTCAAGTGCCATTAAATTGGTTCTGACTCATAGAGACTCTGTATAGGGTTTCTGAAGAGCAGCTGGTGAGTTTGAATCACCGATCTTGTGGTTCAAACCGACCTTGTGGTTCAAGGCGTTATCCCAAAGCATCACATCAGGACTCCATTACATTTAAATAAAGATAAATGTAAAAATAGTTGTAGGTGCATCTGTGTATATTCATGCACTATGTTTATAAATATATTATTTAGCCTTGTCTTCTGAAAAGCTTGTGTTCTGAAGCAGCAACAATCTGGGGGACACTCTAAACACCCAGATATTAGTTTCCAAATATTATCTCACACTAAATAAAAGGGAGCAGGGAGAAATAGCTGACTCTAGAGTGGGGGCACACACAAATTAGGGTAGAATTCATGTCAGAAAGTGAAGAGTTACTTAAAGTATGGTAGAGGCATAAGAAAAGATACAGGAGCTATCCTGAAGTCAAATTTGGATATTAGGACATCAAAATTAATTATTGTAGAAATGGAAAATTACCCACTGAATAAAATGTAAACCCTTACGTCCATACTGGTATAGATAATAAACAGACAAACAGGAACCTCTTCCTTGCAGTAGAATACCAGCAGTGAAGATACAATGAAAATTGAAAATTGCCATTTGGCAATCATCATGTTCTTGTTCTTGTTTTTAGGTGTCTGGTCCTGCACAATCCTCATGCTTGTTGCTGTGTTTGAGCCCATTGTTGCTGTACTGTGTTAATCCATCTCACTGACTTTCTTCCACTTTTTCACTGACCTCCACTTTACCAAGCGTTATGTTTTTGTCTTTCTCCAAGGACTGGTATCCTGATAATTTATTCAAAGCATATGTATGAGAGGGAGTGTTGCCATCCTCCCTTCTAAGTAGCATTCTATATGTACTTCTTCCAAGACATCTTTGTAAACATTTGTTCATTCTTCTGGCAGTCCATGGTACTTTTAATGCTCTTTGCCAACATCATAATTCAAAGACATCAGTGTTCTTCAGTCTTCCTTACTCATTGTCCAGCTTCTGCATGCTTTGAATGTGATTGAAAATACCACAGCTTTAGTCAGGCACACCTTATTCCTCAAAGTGGCATCTTTGATTTTTAACACATTAAAGAGGTTTTTTGCAGCAGATGTGCCTAATGCAATACATCGTTTGGTTTCTTGACTGCTGCTTCCATGGATGTTTGTTATAGATATAAGTAAAGTGAAATCTTTGACAACTTCAATCTTTTCTCTGTTTATCATGATATTGCTTATTAGTCCAGTTGTGAGGATTTCTGTTTTCTTTATGTTGAGGTGTTACCCATACTGAAGGCTGTAGTATTCGGTCTTCATCAGTAAGTGCTTTAAATCCTCCTTGCTTTCAGCAAACAAGGTTGTACCTTCTTCTTATCTCTGGTTGCTAATGATTCTTCCTCCAATCCTGGTGCTACATTCTTCTTCATATTGTCCAGTTTCTCAGATTATATGCTCAGCATATAAATTGAATAAGTATGGTGAAAGAATACAACCCTGACATGTACCTTTCCTAATTTTAATCTAGCTTGTTCTATTCTGAGGAGTCCTGGTAGCTCTATAGGGTAAGCACTGGTCTGCTGACCACAGATCATCATCAGTTCAGCCCACCAACCACTCCAAGGGAGAAAGATAAGACTTTATGTTCCCATAAAGATTTTCAGCCTTAGAAACCCTATACAGGGTTACTGTGAGTCAGAATTGACTGAACACATGTGGGTTTGGATCTTGTTGTTCTATTCTAAATACTGTCTCTTGGTCTCGGTAAAAGTTCCACATGAACAAAATTAAATGTTCTGGAATTCCTACTTTTCACAATATTATCCATAATTTGATATGATCTACACAGTTTAATGCATTTGCATAGTAAATGAAGCACTGGTAAACATCTTTCTAGCATTCTATGCTTTTAGCCAATATCCATCTGACATCAGCAGTGATGTCTTTCATTTCACATCCTCATCTGAATCAAGCTTGAATGTCTGGCAGTTCCCTGTTGATGCACTGCTGCAACTGTTTGTTAATTATCTTCAAAACATTTTACTAGTATATTGTATTAATGATATTGGTCAATAATTTCCATTCTGTTGGATCACCTTTCTTCAGAATGGACACAAATATGGATCTCTTCCAGTCAGTTGGCCAGATAGCTGTCTTACAAATTTCTTGACATAGAAGAGAGATCACTTCCAGTGTGGCATCCATTTGTTAAAACATTTTAATTAATATTCTCTCAATTCCTGGAGCCTTATCTTTGGCTAATGTCTTCCATGCAGCCTGGACTTGTTCCTTCAATATCATCGGTTCTTGATCATGAACTCCCAAAATGGTTGAATATGGATCAATTATTTTTAGTACAGTGACTCTGTATATTCTTTCCACCTTCCTTTGGTGCTTCTTGAGTTTTTCAATATTTTGCCATAGAATCCTTCAGTATTTCAATTTGAGACTTGAATTTCTTCTTCAGTTCTTTCAGATTGAGAAATCTTGAGCATGTTCTTCCCTTTTAGTTTTCTGAATGTAGGTCTTTACACGTGTAATTATACCTTACTTTGTCTTCTTTAGTTGCCCTGTGATATTTTCCATTCATCTCTTTTACTTCATCATGTCTTCTGCTCATTTTAGCTTCTCTACACTCAAGAACAAGTTTCCATTTTGGCCTTTTATATCTTTCTTGTTTTATCATGTAATCTCCAGTATCTTTTCTATCACTAAAGCCAACTAGTTGGTTTCCCAACAACCGATCCATCTCTGTTTCCAACTCTCACATTCCCATCATCAGTATTTATCAGTGCATCTTGATTGCATATTTGATCAATTTCAGACTGCAAAAGCTGGTAAAAATCTTCAATTTCTTCATCTTTAACTTTAGTGGTTGGTGCATTTTGAATAATTTGAATGATGGTCGCATTAACTAGTCTTCTTTGTAGGTGTGTGAATATTATACTGTCATTGACAGTGTTGTACTTCAGAAGTGATCTTGTAATGTTCTTTTTGACAATATTGTGATGCCATTCCTTTTTAATTTCTCATTCCTAGCATAGTAGATCACATGACTGTCTGATTCAGAATGGTGAATACCAGTCCATTGTAGCTTACTAATGCATAGGATATCAATCTTTACATGTTCCATTTCATTTCGATGACTCCCAATTTTCCTAGATTCATATTAAGTACATACCACCTTCTGATTATTAATGAATGTTTACAGCTGTTTCTCCTCATTTTGAGTCATGCCACATCAGCAAATGAAGGTCCCAAAAGCTTTACACCATCCACATCATTGAAGTCAACTCTGCATTCCACTTTTTTACATTATTCCTTTTTTCACTGACTAAGTGAAAAGTATGATGTCCTTTTCTAGGTACTAGTCCCTCCTGATAACATGCCCTAAGTATGTCTAAAGAACATTCTTGCTGTACTTCTTCCAAGACATGTTTGTTTGTTCTTTTGGGATTCCATATATATAATCTGCCAATAGCACAATGCAAACAATTCAGTTCTTCGGCATTCCTTTCTTATATTCTAGTTCTTGCATGCATATGAGGTGATTTGAAACTACCATGACTTCAGTTGTTGTTGTTGTTAACTGCCATTGTGTCACTTGCGACTCATAGTGACCCTGTATAGGATTTCCAAGGAGCAGCTGGTGAGCTTGAACCACCGACCTTGCAGTTCAAATGACTTTACAGTCTGACGCATTAGCCCACAGCACCAAACCAGTACTCCTGACTTCAATTGTTATTGTTGTTAAGTGCCATCAAGTCAGTTCCAACCCATAGCGACCCTGT
>NW_006408590.1:7109883-7114360 GCF_000296735.1 Chrysochloris asiatica
ACAGGTAAACATCTTTCTGATATTCTCTGCTTTCAGCCAAGATCCATCAGACATCAGCAATGATATCCCTCATTCCACGGCCTCTTCTGAATCCGGCTTCGGTTATGTGCACCTTAATCATCAAAGCAACATCTTTGCATTTTAAGATTTTAAAGGTCTTTCACTGAACATTTGCCAAATGTAAAATACATCATTTGTTTTTTGACTAGAGTTTCCATAGACATTGATAGTTGACTCAAGTGGAATAGAATTTTTGATAACCTGAATGTTTTCACCATTCATCACGAATAGCAGCAGTTGTGGTCTTTGGTACTGAGCAGGTTTTCTCATGTATTTTATCATCTTGAGGTTTTTTTTTTTGGAACTCTGTGGCTCTTTTTTCTACTCCCTAATTTTTATTCTGATACAATGCAAATGATTTGAAATCTTTCAACTACCAGAACCCCAAAGTTTCCTGTAGATTGTTGTTGTTGTTAAGTGCCATCAAGTTGATTCCAACTCACAATGACCCTATATGGGGTTTCCAAGAATTGGTTGGTGGATTTAAACCAACGACCTTGTGGTTAGTTGTCCAGTAATTATCCAACAGTGCCATACCAGGAAACCATAGGTTGTTGCAGGGAATAATTAATGTAAAAAATTTTACTTCAAATCCCTATTGACAAAATAAATATTATTCATGTAAAGCTAAACCACCTCTCATTTTATGATGAATATCAAAGACCACAGCCTTCAGTATGGGTTGCACCTCAATGTAAACAAAACAAAAATCTTCACCACTGGACCAATAAACAATACCCATATAAATGGAGAAAAGCTAGAAGTTGTCAAAGACTTTGTTTTGCTCAGATCAACCATCAACACTCATGGAAGCAGCAGTGAAGAAATCAAAGGACATATTGCAATAGGTAAATCTGCTGCACGAGACCTCTTTAAAGTGTTCATGAGCAAAGATGTCAGTTTGAGGATTAAGTTGCACATGACCCAATAAGAGTATTTTCAGTACCCTCATATGCATATGAAAGTTGGACAATGAATAAAGTAAGCCATGGAAGAATTGATGCATTTGAGTTAATGGCGTTGGAAGACAACATTAAAAGTGCATGGACTGCCAAAAGAACAACTAAATATGTGTTCAAGTAAGTACAGTCAGAATGCTCCTTTGAAGCCAGGATGACCAGACGTCATCTCCCATACTTAAGACATATCATCAGAAGGAACCAATCCCTGGAGAAAGACATCACACGTGATAAAGTAGAGGGTCAGTGAAAAAGAGGAAGGCCACCAATGAGATAAATTGGCACAGTGACAGCAGCAATAGGCTGAAGTGTAGCAAAGATTGTGAGGTTGGTACATGAGCAGGCAGTGCTTCATTCTGTTGTGCAGAAGGTCGCTGTGAGTCGGTACTGACTTAACAACAACATATAAAGCACGTAGCATAATGCTTGAGATGTGCAAAACGTTCAAGAGATTACATTTGCTACAATCAATTTTGAATGAATTCTTACACCAAAGCTCCCTTCAGTTTTTGGTTGTCTTTTTGGTGTGGCATAGATGAGTTACCAGGTACAGTTGCTACCTCCTGTCTCTTTATTTACTTGACTTGCTAAACATGACACATGCAGAAAAGCCCAAAAATCTGTGTTTGATCTCTTATGACCCCTTGGGCCTTTTGGACCTTGTACTAGTGGATTAATCAACAAGCATGCTAAGCAAAAGTAGCAGAAAAAAAACTCTTACAATATTGTGGGATTTGTGTGTGATAACACTTATAGTTCATTTATCACCAAAGGACCTGAGACAGTAAGATACTTCTTCAATGTCTTTATTGCTGTATACCGTGGAACTATTATTATCCTGGTGTGGTGTTGTAGAATAAGCACTGGACTGAAAACCACAATGTCAGTGGTTCAAACCCACCAGCAACCCCTCATACAGGGCCACTGTATGAATCAGAATTCACTTGACAACAGTTAACAACAACAGCTGTTGATCAAAAAACTAACCAGTGTTTTCCAAATTTTTAGTTTACTCTTTTTAATATGATTCTATGAAAGGATTTGAGGAAGTGGCCTATTTACTCCTACTCTCACCATTTTAATGAAATATAAAACCACTAGACAGAAAGCAACCTCAAAATCTTGTCTCTTTGATCTCTTCTTTCCAGGTACCTTGTGCATGTATTGTTGTTGTAGGTGCCATCAAGCTGATTCCAAATCATAGCGACCTTATACACAACAGAACAAAACACTGCTCTGTTCTCTGGTGCTTTCTGTAGTGTTTTGCTGCTGTTCATGAGGTATTCAGTGGCTAAATGTTTGGAAGTAGTTTACCTCTCCTCCTTCCTAGTCTGTCTTAGTCTAGAAGTTCACCTGAAATCTGTCCACCAGGGGTGACCTTGCCAGCATTCAAAGTATCCATAGTATACTTCCAACATAACAGCAACACGCAATCCACCACAGTGAACAAACTGACAGACAAGTGGTACATCTTATGTGTACACATCTCAGGAATTTGGCTCTGATTATTCAGCCCATGTTAGGGCAAGCCTATCATTTCTGTAGTGGTAATTTATGACAGTATTTCACATTGTTATAGTATTAAAGGAAATCAGTGTATTTTCTGATTGAAAATGATTTCACAGAATTGTCTTTTCCTTTTAATTAATATGGTTGGTGGTTGTGTGCCAACGAGTCGGTTCCAACTCATAGGGTTTCTGAGGCTGTAAATCTTTGAGGGAGTAGGAAGCCTCATGTTTCTCCCAGTTAATTAATATACCCACTCCTAAAATAAGTCTCAAATTGTTTGAAACTGAAGAACAAGACTGAATAAGGGAAATATAAATAATCTGAAATGACTAAGTATGTAGTTTTCAAATATATGTCCCCAAACTAAAAATTCAGGAAACTTAAAATTCATTCACATATTCAACATTATAACTTAAGCTAGAGCACACTTCTGAAATCTGATAGTAACAATTTTGTAAAGCTTAATTATGTTTTTTATGGTCCAGGCCATCTGTGTGTATTTGTTCTGCTTACAATAGTAATATAGTATTAAAAAAAAAAAAATTAGTTTGCAGTGCAACCATCTTATCACAAGTGCATTAAGGCTAATTATTTATTATCATTTCTATTTTGAAAATAGAAAAAATATCAGAAAATAGAAAAAAATCATTGAATAATCATTGATTCAAACAGAAGAGACAAAAAATTTTTTTCTTTATTTCTTGAAACAAATTCTAATTTAGATGGAAAAAAATATTTGTATATGACTCAAAGATTATACAATTATTTAATATGTAATAGTATATGACTTAAAGATTGTTTTCTGATGTCTAAATCTTCTGAAGTCACTATATAAGTGTACCTATATTTAATTGCTGTATTGTTAGAAACTTAAGATTGAGACAATTTTTAAACTATTTTTGTACAAACTTAAACATACATTTACTGAACCTTTATATTTGATATTTTAATTATTTTTCCATAAAATATTACTAAGATTAAAGTTTCTCTGCAAATATGTCCACTTATTATTACTTTAGAGATAACAAATATGTATTGTTTGTGATCTTTGTACTTATTTTAATACTTTTATTTAATTGAATACTTTAATGTTTATTAAATATTATAAATGCTTTATATTCTATATGTTAAATTTTTTAAATGATTTCTATACATATATATCCACTCCTTACCTATTGACATGGTTAGGTTCTTAAGACCCGTTTGCTTTGCAAAATGGGCATCCTGGGAAATTCTGGAACCAAATGTTCTCCAGGCTCCAGGAATCTTTCAGGAGGTGGACTGGGGGCTGGTGGTGGGCTGCTCCCTCCCCTGCAGCCTTGAACCACAGCTCAATTGTCTTCATGCCTTAACTTCTTCAGTGAATTCTATACTTTGGGAAGGACAGCCTGGCTTGTGACATTTCAAACCACAGGCAGAGCTGATTAGGTTAGGCTGTACAGCCAGGACAGTATCTACCTACCACTATCCACTTGGAGTACTTGCTTTCCATATAAATGCCCATACACGTTACTGTCCTGCTGGTCCCGGTGCTCCCAAGTGTGCATACTGCGGGTCTCTTAAGTGAAGTGACTGCCATACATCCTTTCCTCACTCCTCCAATGGCTCCAAAGCCCCAGCACCTCTCAGACAACAGGGCAGTAACCGGCCTGCAGCCCAGGATTCAGCTTAGCCAAGAAGCACGCATGCAGGTTAATGGCTCTTGGCTCTAGTATCCAACTTCTAGCTCTCTCCTTCTCTCTCTCTCACACACAAACATGTTGTTGTTAAGTGCCTTCCAGCCAATTCCAACTAATAGTGACCCAATGCACAATAGAACAAAGAACTGCCCAGTCTTGTACCTTCCTCACAATTGTTATATTTTAACTCACTGTTATAGCCACTATGTCAGTCCATCTTGTTGGTGGCCTTCCTCTTTTTCAGTGACCTTTCACTTTACCAAGAATGAT
>NW_006408590.1:7115321-7116987 GCF_000296735.1 Chrysochloris asiatica
AGAAAGACTCATTAACAATCTGTGGCATACAGACGATACAACTTTGCTTGCTGAAATTGAAGAGAAGTTAAAATACTGATAAAGATCAAAGACTTTAGCCTTCAATATGAATTACACCTCAATGTCCAGAAAACAGAAATCTGCACCATTGAACCAATAAATTATTTCACGATAAATGGAGAAAAGATTAAAGTTGTCACAGACTTCATTTGCTTGGATCCAAAATCAACACTCATGGAAGCAGCAGTCAAGAAATCAAATGACATAATTAGTGAAATCTGCTGTACAAGACCTCTTTAAATTGCTCAAGAACAAAGATACCTACCAGTTTGAAGACTAAGGTGCACCTGACCCAAGCCATGGTATTTTCAATAGCCTCATATGCATTTGAAAGTTGGATAGTGAATAAGGAAGATCATAGAAAAATTGATGCATTTGAATTATGCTGTTGGAGAAGAATATTGAAAGTACCATGGCTTGCCTGAATAACAAACAAATCTGAGGTAGAAGAAGTACAGTCAGGATGCTCCTTATAAGCGAGGATGGGGAGACTTCATCTCTCATCCTTTGGACATGTTATCAGGAGGGACCAGTCTCTGGGGAAGAACATCATGACTGTTTAAGTGGAGGGTCACTGAATAAGAGAAAGACCCCCATATGAGATAAATCGGCTCAGTAGTAGCAGCAGTAGTAACAAGTATAACAACAATTGTGAGTGTGGCCAGGACTGGGCAGTGTTTCATTCTGTTGTGCGTAGGGTCGAAATGAGTCTGAACCAGCTCTAGGACACCTGGAAAAGAACATGGAATGAGGGCTATCGTTGCTGACCTCAGATGGCTCGCTAGCTGAATGTAGAGAATACCAGAAAAATATTTACTTATGCTTCATTGACTGTGCAAACAACAACAGCGGATATAGTCTTTGTCATTTCTTCCTTAATGATTGCATGTAAACATACAAAAGAAATCAGCAGTGCTTACACATATGTGTCAACTTGGCTAGGTCTTGATTGCCAGTATTGTCTGGTTGTCTTCCATTTAGCAATCTGATACAATTATTTTACGTTTTGTGATATGTTATAAATCCTAGCCTCAATGCATTTGGCATATCTGCTGCAAAACACCTGTTTAAAGTGTTAAACAAAGATCATTTTAAGGACTTAGGTGCACCTAGCCCAAGTTATGGTATTTTTTATAACCTTATATGCATGTGAAAGCTGAACAATGAATAAGAAAAACTGATGCCTTTGAATTATGTTGTTCGTGAAGAATATTGACTATACTATGGATTGCCAGAAGAATTTAACAAATCTTTCTTGGAATAAGTACAGACAGAATGCTCCATAAAAGACTTCCTCACATACTTTGAACATGGTATCAGAAAGAATCAGTCCATTGAAAAGGACATCATGCTTGGTAAACTAGAGGATCAGCAAAAAAGAGGAAGCTCCTCAATTAGATGAGTTGACACTGCTGCTTCCATGAGCATTGATGGTTAATCCAAGAAGAATGAAGTCCTTGACAACTTCAATCTTTTCTACATTGATAAGAATGTTGTTTATTGGTCCAGTGGTGAGGACTTTTGTTTTCTTGACATTGAGATGTAATCCATACCGAAGACTGTGCTTTCTGATCTTCATCAGTAGATGTTTTACTCTTCACTTTCA
>NW_006408590.1:7118827-7144924 GCF_000296735.1 Chrysochloris asiatica
CAGTGTTGTACTTCATGACTAATATGGATAGGTTCTTTTTGACGATTAATGCAACACCATTCCTCTTCAATTTGTCATTCCCAGCATAGTAAACCATGTGGTTGTCAGATTCAAAATGGCCAATACCAGTCCATTTCAGCTCACTAATGCCTAAGATAATGATGCTTATGCATTCCATTTCATTTTTAACAATTTCCAATTTTCCTATATCATACTTTGTATGAATTCCATTAATGGATGTTTACAGCTGTTTCTCTTCATTTTGAGTTGTGCCCCATGAGCAAATGAAGGTCCCACATGCTTTACTCCCACGGGCTTTACTCCATTTGCATCATCATAGTCAACTCTACTTTGAGGAGGGGGTTCTTCCCCAGTCACATTTTGAGTGCCTTCCAACCTGAGGGACTCATTTTCCGGCACTATATCAGACAGTGTTTCTCTGCTATTCATAAGGTTTTCAGTGACTAAATACTTGGAAATAGCTCGTCGCTCCTTCTTTCTAGTCTGTCTTCGTCTGGAAGCTCATCTGAAACCTGTCTACCATGGGTGACCCTGCTGGTATTTAAAATACCTGTGGCATAGCTTTCAGAATCACAGCAACACATCAGTCACCACAGTATTGCAAACTGACAGACGAATGGTGGGTTTAGGGGGCCATTATTTAATCTACCACAAATCCTTTTTAAGTTTTAGTTCCTTAAAATAGTTTTAGTTTTTAGTTTGGTTCCGTAAGTAGTTTAATTTTATTCTGTTACAGGGCCTTTCCATTTGCTATTCAGTCTTCTCAATATTTTCTGTTGTATTTTCCCTCAGTCTGTATAATTTTTTCTTCAGCTCCCAGAATAATTCCTCCCACAGGGAAACCCTCTAGAACCTTTCTGACAGAAACAATTTCTCATCTTAACTTCTCTCAAAATACCATGTATTTCTTCATAGCACTTATCAGTTTCTTATTTTTATGTTTACTGGATGATTCATTGATTGAGATCTCTCATCCCAATATACTTTTTAAATTCTGGAAGAGAAAATACCATGGGTTGGTTATCACGTATCTCTGTTTTGTGGCATTGTGGACTAATGCATCAGACTGCAATGTAATTCTAACTGCAAGGTCAGTGGTTCAAATTCATCAGCTGCTCTTTGGAAACCCTATACAGGGTCGCTATGGGTCGGAATCGACTCAATGGCACTTAACAACAACATTCATGAAACAGAGGCCTGGTGTGGCGATGTAGGATAAGCACTGGACTGCTAACCACAAGGTCGCTCGTTCAAATCCACCAGCCGCTCCTTGGAAAGCCTATACAGGGTCGCTATGAGTCAGAAATGACTCAATAGCACTTAACAACAATAAATTCCTTGAACATTTGTGATAAGAGTAAATAGTCTTTGCACATGTCTTTTCAGATTTATGCCTACATAATTTGTGAATAGGATCCTTATTAGTTTCATTACATTTTTGTATTGATTTTTTTGTTGTTGTTAATTGTGGTTTGGGTAAAGTTTACAGAACAAATTGGTTTTCTATTCAACAATTCATCCGTGTTTTGCTTTGTGACAATGATTGTAATTCCCACAATGTAACAGCACTCTTCCCACCTCCTCCTTGTGTTTACTCTTTCTATTCATCCTCCTTTCCCACTCCTTTCTACCTTCTGAGCTTTATTTCTGGGTAAATGCTGCCCTTTGCTCTCATATGGTTGATTGCTCTAAGGAGTTGTGTACCTCCCTGATGTTATTGTTCACATTATAGGCCTGTCTAACTTTGTATTGATTCTTAAGTGCTGGTCTCTTTTTTTTTTTTTTTAACCCAGCCACTTACTTAACCATCTCGTTAATGCTAATAGTTTTTCACTTGAAAATCTTGGATTTTATAGGAAAGTAATCACACTATCTACAAATTATGCTAATTTGCCCCTCTCCTTTCACTATTGATGGATTTTTTTGAACTTTTTTGGAATTGTTGTTTGATTTTATGGTGCAGTTGCACTGACCAGTGCTTTCAGTATAGTGTTAAGTATATTGGTGAAATTGGGCATCATGGTCTTGTTTTTTATTTTAATATGATTTCTTGTATTGTTTACTATTAATAAAAGAAGTATGGTATTCGATAGACCCCACTTACTAGATAAGAGAGGTTGTCTTTTTCTTTCTGTGTTCTAACTTACTAAGAGTTTAAAACTTACTAAAGTTTTCATTCAGCAAGTTCTGTACTTGTTACTCAGTGACACTAGTTACATGCTTCACAATGTGTGAACATTCTCAATATTTCCATTCTAGTTGTGTTGTTTTTTTTCATTAATCTAGTTCCCTGACGCATTACATTGTCATCTTTGTTTTAAAGTAATTGTTAATTTCTTTAAAACAAATGTAACTATTTGTTTACATATAGATGTTTTATAAAAGAGCACCGTTGTTGTTGTTAAGTGCCATCGAGTTGATTCCAACCCATATCTACCCAAGGAGCAGGGTTTAGGGTTCCCAAGGAGCAGCTGGTGAGGTCGAACCACAGATCTTGCAGTTCAAATGACTTTGCAGTCTGATGCATTAGCCCACAGCGCCACACCAGGACTCACAGTATTTTATGAGACCGTCTGTTATTTAGCTACAAAGTGACCTCAGAGGCTAATAAAGACTCTTTAAGGGTAATAGCCTCACAAGTCCTCCAGTCTCAATTGGTTCAGTAATTGTTTTCCAGGAATTTGAGGTTCTATTCCACTTTTTTTTCTCTCTCCCATTCTTTCAGGTTCTGTCTATTGTGGCCCTGATTAGAACTATCAGCAGTGGTAGCTGAGCACCATCTAGTTCTTCTGGTATCAGGGAGATGAGGCTAGGGTTTGTATAGACTTAGTGTTGTAGACACATTTGTTCTTAGAGTCTTTAGTTTCCGTTTCTCTTTGAGATGGCTGCTCACAAATTTTTAAGACCCCAGTTCCTGACAGCTTTTAATCAAGTATATTTTTTTGCTTCTGATTTTTCTCCTTTTGTCTATAAGTATAATAACTTTCCACTCTGAGATCCAAATCGTATCTTCCCTGCCATTCTTTTTCTTTTCTTATTCTCCAGTGACTGTTAGACAGATTTTGGAGTTTCTGGATGTAATGTCTGTATCTTTTAACTTTTCTCTAATATATGATTTTTATTTCTATTTTGATTTACAATCGAGGTGCATCTCTTTCTGTTTACAAGTTCCCTCATCAAGTCCCCACTGTCTAGCCTATTAGTCCAAGGGTGGGAAACCTTATTTCTGTCAAGATTTATAACATCATTCACAGGACATACAAAATTGTCAACTTAGAAATTAGCCTGCTTTATTTCCACTCGTTGGAAACCTGTCACTACAGTGCCACTATGGGTCGGAACTGACTCAGTGACACCAGCAACAACAAGTAGCTTTCTGGGGTCTTTGTCCTTATTCTCCAATTATGCTTTTGAAGAATCTCTATAAGTAACATAGGCTAATAAACTAATTCCTCTAGATTTTATTCCTGAATTGTTTTTTATATTAATTTCTCATGTATTCATTATGCTAACATTTGGACTCATCCCTTTGCTGTTCCTTTATGTTTAGTGTCATCAGTGGGCAGTTTCTTTCCCTACTGTTAAAACACAGTTAAGCAACCATTGTGATTGTTAGGTACCTTCAGTTCAGTTCCAACTCCTAGTAACCCTATATACAATACTGCCCCGTGTTACACTGCCCTCACAATTGTTGTTTGCTTAATCCCATTGCGGCTGCCACTGTGTCAGTCCATCTCATTGGGGGTCTTCTCTTTTTCACTGACTCTCCACTTTACCAAGTGCAATATCCTTCTCTAGGAACTGGTTCCCCTTATAATATGTCCAAAGCATGAGAGATGAAAATTTGCCTTCCTGTCTAATAAGGTGCATGCTGGTTGTTCTTCTTTCAACACAGAATTGTTTATTGTTCTGGCGCTCCTTGGCACTTTAAATATTTTTCTTCAGCCACTTAACTACAATCCATCAAATCTTCTATGGTCTTCCTTATTCGTCATCCAACTGTACATGCACACGAGGCTATTGAAAGTACCATGGCTTAGAATAGGCCCACCTTAGTCCTCAAACGGATATATTTACATTTAACCACTTTATAGAGGTCTTGTACAGCAAATTTGTCTAGTGCAATACACCATTTGATTTCTTGACTGCTGCTTCCAAGAGTTTTGATTGTGGGTCCTAGCAAAATGAAGTCTTTGACAACTTTAATCTTTTTTCCATTTGTCATGATGTTATTTATTGGTCCAGTTGTATGGATTTTTGTTTTCCTTACATTAAGGTGCAATCTATACTGAAGGCTGTGGTCTTTGCTCTTCATCAATAAGCATTTTAAGTGCTCTTCGCTTTCAGCCAGCAAGGCTATATAATTTACATATGTCAGGTTGTTAATGATGCAGTACTCTTCTTCATATGATCCATCTTCTCAGATTATTTGCTCAGCAGACAGACTGAATAAGTATGGTGAAGGAACACAAGTCTGGCACACATCTTTCCTGATTCTAAACCATGCACTATCCCCTTGTTCTGTTCTAACAACTGCCTCTTGGCTTATGTACAGGTTCCTCATGAGAACTATCAAGCATCTGGAATATCCATTCTTCACAGTGTTATCCATAGTTTGTCATAATCCATACAGTCAAAAAGCTTTTGCATAGTTAGTAAAGCACACGTTAACATCTTTTTGGTATTCTCTACTTTCAGCCAAATACATCTGATGTCAGCAGTGATACTCCTAGTTTCATGTCCTCTTCTGAATCCAGCTTGAGTTTCTGGAAGTTCCCTGTACTGTTGCAGCTGTTTTAAAATTATCTTCACCAAAATTTTACTTGCATATGATATTAATGATAGTCTTCAATGATGTCTCTATTCTACTGGGTCACCTCTCTTGGGAATGGGAACCAATGGGGATCTCTTCAGTTGGCCAGGTAGCTGTTTTCCAAATTATTTGGTATAGATGAATGAGTGTCTCCAATGCTCCATCGTTTGTTGAAAGATTTCCATTTGTATTCAGTCAGTTTCTGGAGCCTTATTTTTCAGTAGTTCCTTCACTATAGCTTGGACTTCTTCCTTCAGAACCGTCAGTTCTTGATCATATTATACCGCTTGAAATGGTTGAGCATTGACCGTTTCTTTTTGGTACAATGACTCTATGTATACCTTGTATCTTCTTTTGATGCTTTCTGCATGATTCAGTATTTTGCCCATAAAATCCTTCAGTATTACAAACTGAGGCTTGAATTTTTTTCTTCAGTTCTTTCAGCTTGAGAAATACTGAGCATGTTCTTCCTTTTTGGTTTTCTAACTCCAGGTCTTTGCACATTTCATTATATTATAATACCTGGCTTTGTCTACTTGAGCTGTCCTTTGAAATTTTCCATTCTGCTCTTTTACCTCCTCATTTCTTTCATTTTCTTTAGCATTTATGTGCTGGAGAACAAATTGCAGAGAGTTTTCTTGCATGCATTTTGGTGTATTCTTTCTTGTCTTTTTAAAGACCTCTTGCTTGTTTTCTGTTAAATGATGTTTTCCCACAGCTCTTCCAGTCTTTGGTCATTGGTGTCTAATGCATCAAATGTGTTCTTGAGATGCTCTCTAAAGTCAGATGTGCTGATTCTAAGGTCATTTTTGGCTGTCATGGACTTGTTTTCAGTTTCTTTACCTTTAGCCTGAACTTGAATAGGAGCAATTGATGATCAATTCCACAGTCTGTCCTGGCCTTGTATGGGCTGAGCTTACTGAAAATTTTCACCATCTCTTCTCACAGATATAGTAAATTTGATCACTGTGTTTTTTATCAGGCAAGTTCCCTGTGTATAGTCATCTTTTATGCTATTTTTTAAAAAGGTATTTGCGATGAATAAGTCATTGATCTTGCAAAATTCTACCATGTGATCTCCAGCATCATTTCTATCACCAAGGCGTGTATCCTACAGCTACCATTATGCTGCCAGGGTGTAAAACCAACAAAATGTGACCCCTGTGTCAAAGAAATTTATCATGGTAATCAGTACCCTTTTGGGTCCTGGTGGAACTCCTGGTGTGGTGCTATAGCATCAGCACTGGACTGTGAATCACAGGGTTGGCAGTTCAAACCCACTAGCTTTTCCTCGGCAACCCTATACAGGGTCACTATGAGTTGGAACCAACTTGACAGCAATTAACAACAACAACAGTGTCCTGGTGTGGTGCTGTGGATAAGTATTGGACTGCTAACCGCAGAGTAGGTAGTTCAAGCTTCCCGGAGCCTTTAGAGGGTCTCTATGAGTCAAGAACCAACTTAGCGACACTTAACAAGAAGTGTCTACAGACCTGGATTTTAGTTCCCAACTCCGCCACTTACTAACTGTCTGACTTTAAGCAACTGTGTTAATTTGATTCTAATTCTGTTTCCTCATCTTGAGTAAAATGGAATAATAATTCTAATGCCTACATTTTTATAAGGATCATAGTAAAATATTTCAGAATTGTTTAGTACAATAACTGGAAGGTCGTAAGTGCTCAACCTGGTGTGGCACTGTAGGATAAGCACTGGAATGCAAATCACAAGGTCAGTAGTTCAAACCTACCAATTCCTCCTCAGAAACCCTATGCAAGGTTGGTATGAATTAAAACAGACTCAATAGCACTTGCCAACAACAGCAGCAACAATATATATAGCAGCAATTGTGAGGATGGTACAAGTCAGAGCCATGTTTCATTCTGTTGTATCTAGGGTCATTATGTCTTGGAAATGACTCGACAGCACCTAATAACAACAACAATAATTATTATCATTGCGGCAATCTAGCTTGGGAAAAACGATTTATACCTGGGTAAGTCAAATACCAATTCAGGTTCATAGTAAATTAACATTTTAATTATTTCTATGTACTAAGTATGCTGTGGAGATCTGGTGTGGCGCTGTAGGGTAATGCGCTGGATTGCAAGGTCAGTTTGAATCGCAAGGTTGGCAGTTCAAATTCACCAGCCACTCCTCGGAAACCCTGTAGAACCAAATTGAAAGCACTTAACAGCAAAGCAATCAAATGTATAAATAATGTATGAAAGTGAGTTGAAATGTATACTCACATTGGCTGTAGAATTTATTTTAATCAACTTTTAGAAAAGACAAATACATCATTTTTCAACATAATCTCCTTGCTTTTTAATACATCTTGTCCTTCTGTCAGTTAATTTGCCTGTTCCCTTATTTTAAAAGGTTTTAAACTGAGCTTTGAGCCATGAATGCACCACTGTCTTCACTTCTTCATCAGTGGTGAATCTCTGTTCACGAAGGATTACTTTCAGGGATTCCAAACAGGTGAAAGTACTCTAGGGAGGATGCCTTAACAACGTCAAAACAAAGTTTTTGCCGAGTGTCAACAGTGTGGGCAGAGGTGTGCAGATGTGCATTATCATGCAAGATCACAATGCCCTTGTATAGCAGTCCTCTGTGTTTAATCCAAAGTTTAGGTTTCAGCTCTTCAGTGAACATCTCACTGTATGAGCACTGTTGATTATTGCTGAACCTTTTTCCTAATAGTGTTCCAGTACTGGCCCTTGAGAATCCCAGAAAACTGTAAGCATCAATTTACCAGCTTATGGTTGACTTTTGAACTTTTTCTTGGTCAGAGATTGAGAATGTTTCCATTCCATGCTCTGCTGTTAACTCTCAGCCTCATAGTGATAATTGCATGTCTCATCACCAGTAACAATTTGTTTCAAAAACTTTTACCTTTTTTCCAGTATTGGTCCAGATTTTGTTTGCAGATGTCCAAATGCTTCTGTTTATACTCTTCCATGAGTTGTTTCAGTACCCAGCTCATACAAACTTGCTGAAACCCAAGTGTGTCATGGATTATTTCATAGGCAGAGATTATTTCATGGTTGATTTGCAGATGATTTGCAACATAATCCACTGTCACTCATCTGTTCTACAGAATCATTTCATGTGCATGCTCTATGTTGTCATCTGCTGTGACGTGGATGGATGTTTTAATATAACTGGAGTGTGGATCATTTTTGGCTTACCCTCAGGAAACTGTTTGTTGCCTTCACAGTCTAATCTTTCTGTGTTTGCTACAAACTTTGTATCTGTCTTCCCCACTACATTGTAAACTCTTTAAGTTCAGAGGACATGTCCCCTATTTATATGTTGTCTTTCCAGCATGTGGTAGTGTACATCTTATACAGAGTGGGTCCTTCATATGTATGTGTTGAATATGTATCATGAAGTAGAGAAGGAGAAAATTATTGTTGGCTAACGTGATTAGAGCATCCTTGTGGAGAAGAGGAAATTTAAGATTGATTTTGAGAAATTAATAGGTTAAGTATGGACAGAGAGACAAGAACATATTTTGGGTTAGAGTTGAAGATAGAATGGTGTATTAATAATAAATATGAAATTACTAAGACACAGTAAGTAGAAACCCTGAATGAGAATGTAGTTATTTAATGTTAGAGGAAAAGAAATCCATTGAAATAAACCTTTGAACCCTTTTTGTTTTGCAAATGAGAAAAATAAGACCCAGGTAGTGATAGAATCAGGATTACAATCCATGTCTTTTCCAGATCATTAATACAGGGAGCCCTGATACCATTGGGCTACTAAACAGCCAATCCTTGGGAGAAAGACGAGGCTTTCTGCTCCCTGTAAAGATTTACACCCTCAGAAACTCTGTGGTCACTCTGATTCAGAAACAGCTCAATTGCTCACAACCACCAATCACCAAGATAGCATACAGTATAGTATGGGACTCCTGGTATGGCGCTGTGGGTTAATGCGCTGGACTGCAAAATCAGTTTGAACTGCAAGGTCGGTGGTTCACACTCACCAGTTGCTCCTGAAAACTCTTTACAGGGTCGCTCTGGATCAGAACTGACTCAATGACACTTAATAATGTGATAACAACAACATAGTTGGAGAGACTGAAACCCTGGCCTTTAGGAGGAATTAAATGGGGAGGAGACAGAGCAGGGAGTGTAATTAGGAAACAATTGTCGAAATCCAAAGTGATAAGGGAGAAAAGAGAGAGCAAGATTAGATATGAGTGCTTATGATTGTAGTAAACATGGACTAATTAAACATGGGTGAGGCTAGATATAACACCTACTCTACCGCAGGCTCTATTAATAATACACTTAGACTATATGTAAACATAAATAGCAAAATGTACTTTAATTTTAGGAATTCTTTGTGAAAAAAAGCAAATAGGTTCCATAAACTCTAGGGATGATCAAAACTTATCTGGGATACTTTTGAAACAGAAGGCACTGTATGTACTATGTGGTGGATGTTAGATGTCCTCATAACAAATCATACACGGAAGAGCCACAGACAAATAAAGCTTTCAAAAGTAGGCTGACGGTTTCTGACAGCAGTATAAAGCCATCTTTCAGAGCCAGTCATTCAGTCAGGCCCATCTGAAACATTTCCTCTAGAAATTATCTTTAGTGGGAATACAAGAAAAAGCACCAGTGAACTAATAATTATCTCTTCTTTGTCATCAGAGTGGCCTAGGTTAGGAAAATGCCACCTTTAAATTAACTTCATTGTTTTTTACCTACCTGGAAGATTTTGTTACTCTTTTTATTAATATAGTACATTTGTATGTGATCTGTTCTTCTCTTACATAGATAGATAGATCGAAAAAGTCAGCATGATGGTAAAGATAAATATATACCCCCAAATTTCTTTAGATTCTGTATAGGATTGCAGTGAGTCAGAATTGACTCTATAAGTACTTAAAAACAACAACTAAATTTGTTAAGCACATATTACAGTTGAATTGACCAATTCATCATTTATTTGATAGACTTATAAACACAACTTCAGTTTTTATTTTCCTTTCATTAACAAAATATATATTACATAATGAATTAAATCATAAACCTGGAAATTACTACCAACTGGTCCATACTGTAACTCCATATTAATGATGCTACTGATGAAAATAAGTGTCAATAACTTAAAGATGTGTACTGCTAGGGACAAAGGTGGCATTTTACATTTTTATTAACACTTGTAATTTTCTCTTGCTTGATTTCTTTAGGCCAAGCCCAATTTCTTATAAACCATGGGTCAGTGAGCTCATGCTGATTCTCATAAATGATGGGCTTGATTTTGCAAGTGTATCACCAACTACCATTACTTGGGTCTGGCTACCATCATTATTAACTACCTAAAATTGAACAGTATAAATTTGAATGCATTCGTTTCTTTGATTTCGTTGTGATAACTCTGGATCCCATTAGAATTGCATCTATTTGTGACGCATTACATTATGAAATGTACTAGTAACAAATGGCATTACAGCATAAGCAAAATACAAAGTTACTATAATTATTATTCTGTGTACATATTTGGTATCTTTCCTTGATAAACATTATAGTAAGCAAAAAGAATGAACTTCACTTCAGATGGTCTTAATAAGGTAAAGTTTTATATTTCATAAATGGTCTCTTATAGCTAGCTGTGTGTGCATTTGAGAACAACACAGTGTCACCAAAATGTGATACACATCTACTTTAGAAGTTTTTCTGCTATCCTTCTCAATGAAAACAATATTACAGTAATAAATCATAAGAGGCTTCTATTAGCGTGATAAAAAAGTACGTTTAAAATACAAGTTAGAAAATGTTTTGTTTAAATACTTTAAATGAGTCTTTATCATACTAGTCTAATGATGTCAAATACAATTTTCATTTTAAAAGAGTTTAGTTAGAATTTAATCTTTGAAAATATTAATAACAGCTTACAGCAGGTAAGCTATAAAATAACATTGGATGCTGTCTATTTAGTTTCTGGTTGAAAAAGCACAGCAGTACTTTAGTTCATTACCTTTGAAAAAAACAGTAACAAGATAATACAGCTGCCTCTGATTAAGATGTAAATTCTTTCTAATTAGAATGTAAATTCTTACATTTAAATGAAGACATCAATTGTCAGGATGCCATATGATATCTTATTCCACCTTGCCTGAATGAAGCCCTCACTGCTCATCTATGGCACTAAAATAGTTGTGCAATCCCTTTGTTCTCTGATTCTTGTAATATTCTCTCTTCATGTTCCCTTTTCACATTGCTTTTGTTTGTTTTCCCCCTTGCATCTGATATTGTTGTGCCTTGGGATTTTGCAGAAATTTGGAATGAAAATTGAGTTCAGTCAGTGCCAGTATTTGCTTGTGCCTCAATTACTTCTGCTGAATTTTCCTCAATGCAAATCAGGCAGGTTGCATAAAGTGGTGCATGTATTTGAAATAATTAATTTTCCATAAAATGATGGATCAAGTCCAATCAACCTTCATGAAATCTAAATAATAGAATAGAGAATTAGAAATTAATTAACATTTTGTGTTAATACTTTATTATATAGTATAAACTAGCAATAGTGAGTTTTATTATTGATTCTAACTTTTTCTTTATTAAATGTTGATGAAAACATTCTGCCTTAATCATTTCTTGCCAGAAATATTCTAATAAGGAATCCTGTATCACGAACATTGATATAAGCACTCCAAAGTACAAAGATGATATAAACAATTCACCAGTGAGATAAATTGTGTTTCTCTTTACTCAGCAATCGTGAAAGTTTTATCTTGAATACTCTATACTAATTTATTCAAATGTTATATTAAATAAGGCCACAGCTTTTGTAAAAGAGGTATAACATAAGAGATAACCCAACATAATCAACTTTATAATGGTAGGAAAGAGAAAACCTAGAAATTGAAAGAATGTTTTACAGTTAGAATAGTACCTCCCCTAGTTCCTGTTCTTTCTCTATTTTTAAATTAACTTTTTATTATAGAGACTTTCCAATATATACAAAAATAGAGAATAATAAAATGAAGCCCTATATAAATCCAATAACCATCCTTAATCATCAAGGAGCTAACAGAGAAATAAGTCATAAAAGCCAAAACCCAAACCCATTCTCTCGAGTCAATTCCCATTCATAGGGACCCATTAGCACAGAGTAGAACTTCCCCTTAGAGTTTTCCAAGGCTGTAAATCGTGGATGCAGCCTGCCACATTTCTCCCACAGAGCTGTGGGTTCGAGCTACCAACCTCTTGGTTAACAGCCAAACTCTTTAACCACTGTCCTATCAGGGCTGCTAAACAAGTCATGTTGTTGTTGTTAAATACCATTGAATTGGTTCCAATTCAAAGCGACCCTGTATAGGGTTTCCAAGAAGCAGCTTGATGGGTTTGAACTTAAGCTTGAACCACTGACCTTGCGGTTCAAACTAACCTTGCAGTCCAGCGCATTAACCCACAGTGCCACACCAGGCTGCCAAAAACACATCATGTAAACCTGAAATAATAATGAATAATGTACATGGCAGATAATAATGTGCAAAAAAGCTAAAATGTACTTGTTGTTTTGAGTCGGTTCTGACTCATGGTGACCCTCTATAGGGTTTTCAAGGAGTGACTAGGTGGATTTGAACTGCCAACCTTGAAATTCAAACCAACCTTATGGTCTAGTGCATTACCCTGAAGTGCCACACCAGGACTCCAAACTGTAGTTAGAGAATATAAATGCTGTAGATTCCTGGAGATCATTTGTGCTGAATAGGCAGAGAAGAGAAAGAACATCCCAGGCAGAGTAAAGATTCCATAAGAAGAGATTTGGGGATGAGTAGAGTGTGTGATGGCATAGAAGTGACTAGTGTGATTTGATCAGAAATTTTATGTTTGGATGTAGAAGAATATGATACATCCAAACATGAAACTTTGATAATATGGAAGGATTTGAGAGCCAGGCAATACATTTTAGTAATAATTAGCCAAAGAAGTATTTTTGGAGTGACAGCATCAAATATATCTTCTTTTCATTCAAACAAAAATTCCTCCTATTAACATTAAAATTTCTGAGGAGCAACTAGTTTGTTTGAACCACCAAGCTTGTGGTTAGCAGCCCATTGCTAATTCCACAGGACTAAGCAGGACTCCTGCTGTGGAACTCCTAGTGGGCAGTTCTACTCTGTCCTTATAGGGTCTCTATGAATCAAAGAGACTGGATAGCAGTGGGTTTGGCTTTAATTTGGGATGAAATTAGGCTCAACATAGTTGCTACAAAGATTAACTGTACATCAAATCACTTATTGCAGCATCCATAAATGAAAGCTATGATTGTAATAAAATTCTAAAGTTCAAGAGCTGAATGAATTAATGGTGACTCAGTTAAGTGATAGAGGAGATCTAAGGCTGAAATACTAATTGTCAAGCCAGTGATTTCATGTTAAACTTGCAGGTACAGGCAAAAATTTCTTATTTTTTGAGGGTTAGTAAAATGAAGTGGTTGAATGCAATACCTCTGGAAAAGAATGTGTGGTTTCAAGTTTCATCTCTTTACTAACTTCTTTGTACCTCAGTTTCCTCAGTTATAAAATGGAGATAAAAATAGTTCCTACATTATGAGGCAGATGAGAGGATTAAATGAAATGAAAAAGTGAAGCATTTAGAAGAGTTTTTTTTTAAGTGCCGTCAAGTCGGTTCCAACTCATAGCAACCCTGTATTGGGTTTCTGCAGAGTAGCCGATGGGTTTAAACTGCTAACCTTGCATTTAGCAGTCCAGTGCTTATCCTACAGCACCACACTATGACTCTAAATACCACCTAAGTGTTATTATTAGTATCAGGGACACCTTGTATAGCCCATCCTCAGTGACCCATTGTAGTTGACAGTGATAGTAAAAAAATGAAAATGCCTTGTCTCAATTTCCCACAGCTATATAGGAAGTTTACACAGCTGTGTAGCCTTACTGGTAGGGTGAATTGTACACAGATTTATCAGGTGTCTGCAATATCCTTAGCAGCACACTTTGGTAATTCAAGAAATAGCATACATGTTCTATTCCTACAAACCTCACTGGCTAGGTAAGGGGACAAAACTGATGGTGGGTGAAGTAGAGTAAACTGATTCCAAATGTAGTAGGAACTTAGAGAAAGAAGACATAATTGTGGATCATATCACCTTTTAAAAGAATATAGTATTTGAAGTTGGCCTGGAATAATAGGTGGGATTTTAATAATTGGTGATTAAATAATGGATAATTCTGAATATAAGATTCTTCTTAAGTCTGGAGTCTCCTACATCTTTTGTTCTAATCTTTCCCTTGTTTGCTAAATAAGCAGCAGCAAAGAAAGGGCATGAGAATTCAGGGTTCCAAGAACTTGAATAGAGGAGAAATCTACATCTTCATTTTCATTCCTTCCTACAGAACTTTAGTATTTCCTCAGTTATGAATATAGCTAACAGACCACATTAGCATTAGCAGTAGCCATGACTTTGTTATCATAGAACTCTCCTTAAGATTATAGTTCTACTCTTGCTATTTAATAGAATAACAAAGAAGAATCGTTGTTGATGATGTTGTTGTTGTTGTTGTTGTTAGGTGCCACTGAGTCAATAACTGACTCATAGTGACCCTATGCACAACAGAACGAAAGACTGCTGGGTCCTGGGCCAACCTCACAATTGTTGACAAGCTTGAGTCCATTGATGCTGCCACTTTGATGATGATGTTAGGTGCCATCAAGTCAATTCCGATGGTTAGCAACCCTCTGCACAACAGAACTAAAGCACTGGGTCCTGCATCATTCTTACAGTTGTTGTTATGCTTGAGCCCATTGCTGCTCCCACTGTTCCAGTCTGTCTCATTGGGGATCTTTCTCTTTTTTGATGACACTCCACTTTACCATACATAAAATCCTTCTCCAGGGGCTGGTCCCTCCTAAAAACAAGTCCAAATTATAAGAGACGAAGTCTCACCATCCTAGCTTCAAAGGAGCATTCTACCTGAACTTCTTCCAACAGATTTGTTTATTCTTTTGGTGGTCTGTGGTACTTTCAGTATTCATATCCAACACCATAACTCAAATGCATCAGTTCTTCTACCATCTTACTTATTCACTGTCCAAATTTCACATGCTATTGAAACTACCATGGCTTAAGTCAGGCACACCTTGATCCTCAAACTGATTATCTTTGCTCGTGAACATTTTAAAGAGGTCTTGTGCAGCAGATTTGTCTAATGCAATATGTTGTTTGATTTCTTCACTACTGCTTCCTTGAGTGTTGATTGTAGATCCAAGCAAAATGAAGTCTTAGACAAGTTCAGTATTTTTCCATTTGTCATGATGTTATTTATTGGTCCAGATGTGATGATTTTTGTTTTCTTTGAGGTACAATCTGTACATTGCAGTAACGATCCATACATAAGTATATAGTCTTTGATCTTCATCAGTAAGTATTTTAAGTCCTCATCACTTCCAACAGGTAAGGTTGTATCTGCATATCGCAGGTTGTTAATGGTCTACCAGCAATCCTGATGCCATGTTCCTCTTCGTATAATCCAGTGTCTCAGATTATTTGCTCAGCACATAGATTGAATAAGTACCATGAAAGAACACAATCCTGATGCACATCTTTCCTGAGTTTAAAACATTCAGTATCCCCTTGTCCTGTTCAAACAACTTCCTCTTGGTCTATGTACAGGTTCCTCATGAGCACAGTTAAGTATTCTGGAATACTCATTCTTCAAAATGTTATCCATGGCTTGTTGTAATCCACACAGTTAAAATCCTTTTCAGTTATTTTTATAGTCAATAAATCACAAGAAAACATCTTCCTGGTATTGTCTCCTTTCAGCCAAGACTCATCTGATGTCAGAAATGATATCCCTAGTTCAACATCCTTTTCTGAATTCAGCTTGAATTTCTGGCATTTCTCTGTCACTGCACTGTTGTAGCTGTTTTGAATTATCTTCATCAAAGTTTTAGTTGTATGTGACAGTACTACTGTTACATGATTTCCACATTCTGTGGGCACCTCTCTTTGGAATTGGAAAATTTTGGGTCTCTTCCAATCAGCTGGCCAGATAGCAGCCTTCCAAATTTCTTTGCATAGATGAGTGAGCACCTTCAGTGCTGCATCATTTTGTTGAAATATTTCAACTTGTATTTTGTCCGTTTCTGGAGTTTTGTTTTTCGCATTGCCTTCAGTGCAGTTTGAACTTTTTCCTTCAGTGCCATCGGTTCTTGATCATATATGCTCCCTCTGGAAATGTTTGAACATCAACCACTTCTTTTTGGTACAGTGTTACTGTGTATACCTTCCATTTTTGATGTTTTCTGCTTCATTCAATATTTTACCCATAGAATCCTTCAATATTGCAAGTCAAGGCTTGCATTTTTTCTTTAGTTCATTCAGCTTGAGAAATGTTGAGCATGTTCTTCCCTTTTGATTTTCTAACTCCATATCTTTCCACATTTTGTTATAATACATACTGTGCTTTGTCTTCTCAAACTGCCCTTTGATATTTTCTGTTGAGCTCCCTGATGTCCTTATTTCTTCCATTTGCTTTAGCATCTATATGCTGGAGAGCACATTTCAGTCTTTCTGACATCCATTTTGGGCCTATCTGTTTTTCTTGTCTGTTTAATGATCTTTTGTTTTCTTCCTGTATGAAGTTCTTGATGTCATCCTACAACTCTCTGGTCTTCGGCCATTGGTGTCTAAAGCATCAAGTTTGTTGTTGAGATGGTCTCTAAATTCAGTTGGGATTTGTTCAAGGTTGTATTTTGGCTCTTTTAGACTTGTTTTAATTGTCTTCAGCTGTAGCCTGGTCTTGCATATGAGCAATTGATGGCCTATTCCACAGTCTGCCCCTGGCCTTGTTTTGGCTGGTATACTGAGCTTTTCTACTCTTTCCACAGATGTAGTCAGTTTGATTTCTGTGTATTCCATCTGGTGAGGTCCATGGGTACTGTTACCTTTTATGTTGTTTTTAAAAGTATTTGCAATGAATATCAAAGTTCTAGCATGCAACCTCATTTGTCTCACCAAAGCCATATGTTCCAACTACTGATCCTCCCTCTTTGTTTCCAAGCTTCACATTACAGTCACCAATAATTATCAACATTTCTTGATTGCTTGCTTTATCATTTTTAGACTGAAGTAGTCAATAGAATTCTTCAATTTCATCATCCCTGACTTTAGTGGATGGTGTGTAAATTTGAATAATGGTGGTATTAACTGATCTTTCTTGTAGGCATATGTATATCATCCTATTACAGGCAGCATTGTACTTCAAGGTAGATTGTGAAATGTTTTTAATGAGGAATATGATGCCATTCCTCTTGAATCTGTCGTTCCCGGCATAGTAAGCTATATGATTGTCAGATTCAAAATGGCCAACACCTGTCCATTTTAGTTCACTAATGCCTAGGATGTTGGTTTTTATGCGTTCCATTTCTCACTTTTGACAACTTCTAATTTTCCTAGATTCATATTTCATACATTCCGTGTTCCAATTATTAATGGATGTTTGCAGTTATTTCTCCTCATTTTGAGTTGTGACTCATCAGCAAATAAAGGTCTCAAAAGCTTTACTCCATTCTTGTCATCATGGTCAACTCTGCTTTGAAGTGACAGGTTTTCCCCAGTCATATTTTGAGTGCCTTCCAACCGGAGGAGCTCATCTTCCAGCATTATATCTGAAAATAGTCCACCACTCTTCCGAAGGTTTTCAATGACTAACCATTCAGAAGTAGCCTGCTGCTCCTTCTTCCTAGTCTGTGTTAGTGTGGAATCTCTGCGTTTGTTTAAAATGCCAGTGACATAGCTTTCAGCATCACAGCAAATTGCAAGCCAACACAGTACAGCAAACTGACAGACGAGTACTGGATGAAGAAGCAATTATATTACTATGTAACAAATGAGCTTGCTTATTATTGATAACTGTTTCAGTGCAGTTGGTTTCCTTTGTAGTCCAATTTATATATATATATACACTTAAAAGCATTATTCTGGAAAAGAGTCCATAAACTTCATCACATTGTCAAAGGAGTTCATGGGACTAGATTTGTGCTTTTATTTGTGAGCCTGGGAATGTATTAGTTTGTTGGTCACTACATCTATCATTGGATCATATTGAATTACAGTCAAGTAAAATTGCTTTTTTGTGTATGTTCATTTCATCTAATAAATAACAATAATACTCCCTAATACATGGTGCTGCAGGATCAGCACTGGACTGTGATCTACAAGTTCGGCGATTTAAACTGACCTGCTGCTCCTCGGAACCCTATCTATGGTCTCTATCAGTCGGAGTCAGCTCAACAGCACTTCATAACAACAACAACATTATAGACTGCTATCATATGAGGAACTGATTAACTAATTATTGTTGTTGTGAAGTGCTGTCAAGTCAGTTCTGACTCATAGCGACCCTGTATAGGGTTTCCGAAGAGTGACTGGTGAGCTTGAACTGCCAGCCTTGTGGTTCAAACCAACCTCGCAGTCCAGTGCATTATCCTGAAGCACCACAATAGCCTGAAATTATTAGCACAGCACTTTTGGATTTCTGGTGTGGCGCTGTGGGATAAGTACTAGACTGCAAACCACAAGGTTGGTGCTTCACACCCACCAGCTGCTCCTTGGAAACTTTATGCATAGTCAATATGAGTTGGAACCACTAAATAACACTTAACAACAACATCAAACAAATATAGAACTTAATGTTAACCACCTGGGATGATATTTTGAAAGATATATTCTATATGCAAATATATCTGCCCAATTAACATCTTTATTTTTAAAAGTCAGTGGTGTTTTTCGGTTCATTTTTAGGAAGTTGGAGATAAAGACTATTCCTGTTATTATTGCTCTGTTACCCATCACTCCCAAAACTTAATGATATTAGATATCATTGCATCCTGCTATTCTGGGGGTCAGATATTTGGACAGGGCACAGTGGGCATGCTCCATGGAGACTGGAGGCTGCCATCAGCTATCAGCATCTTCATTTGTACATGTCTAAATGTCAATTAGGTCCTCACTGGGGCTGTCCACCAGAGCGCCTGCAAATGGTCGCTCCGCATCACGTGGGCTTCTTCACAGTGCGGTGGCCTCTTCTTTCAGTGTGGTGGTTGGATTTCTTACATGGTAGCTCTGGGCTAGAAGGTAGAAGCTGCAGCTCCTTTTATGGCCCATCCTCATGGGACATGAAGCACCACTTCTGCCATAGTCTCTTGAACGAAACAGTCACAAAGCCACCCAGATTCAAGGGGAGAAAAATTAAACTCTGTCATAATCTGCGCCTGTAACTAGGTACAAAAAACCATGCTGAATTCAAGTATTTCAGCTCATAGCTGGAAGTGACAGTTTTGTAGTATGATTATAGAGAGGTTATTATTTTTCTTAATGACTCATATTTGAAGTTGAGGTTTATAATTATGTTAACTATTATTCTAGTAATGAAATTTATTATTTAATTAGGCTTGGAAAAGAAATCACAATAAAAATTTCATTTTTCCAAAATTTTGCCGCTCAGTAGCATAAACAAACAATACTAAATTCTAGTTAGGGAGTCCCGATATGATGCTGGGGATTAATGCACTGGACTGCAAGACCAGTTTTTACCTCAAGGTCAACAGTTCAAGCTCACCAGTTATTCCTCTGAAACCCCATATAGGGTTGCTATGAGTCTGAATTGACTTGACAGCACTTAACAACAACAATGGTATGCATGCTGAATTCATTAGGGGTTAAATGTACTAATTCTGCAACTTTGAAATTCACCAAACCTAAGAGACCTGGTGTGACACTGTGGATAATGCGTTGGGCTGCAAGGTTGTTTTGCACCACAACGTTAGCAGTTCAAGATCACCAGCCGCTCCTCGGAAACCCTATAAGTTGGAACCGACTCAATGGCACTTAACAACAATAACAACAACAACCAAGATAGATTGACTGATGTATAGATATTGAGAGAGATGATAAAACAAGTTCAGAAAAAAGTTCATTGTAGAATCCAGGTAGTGTGTGTATGTGTCTATTCTCTACAAAACGCTCCTTCATCTTGTCTGTATGTTTGAAAGTTTGTATGATAAAATGCTAGTAGGAGCAGGGGAAATCATGAGACATCACTGCACACTCACTGGAATGACTTAGAACCAAGTTTTGTAGTATTGACTAGTTTCTTCAATAAATGTTCTGATGTAATTTTGATGAAGGAAATTATCTCAACTAGTATATCACTTATTTTTCTTCAAGTAATTGTGATAATTTCTTGGTAATAAAGAAAGCAAAGAAAAGAGTTAGACACAAAACCCCACCATAGTTTGATAAGTGCAAAATCAGAACCCTAAAGTCAAATAATTTAAATTAACATCAATTTGCTATTAGAAAAAGTGAAACTCTAAATAGAGTATGATCTCCATGTCTAACGCTGTGTGCGCCCTGCTAAATAAAGCTCAATACCTCTTTCTCTCTGGGGAATTACTTTTAATTTTTTTTCCCTTTTCTTTGACCTCAGCAATATGTTCCCTGTTTACATTATTCATGGAATCATGAAGGGTCACTATTGTCTGCCCAATTCCAAAATAGTTTGGCGCTTTTTCAAATTGTTTTGCTTGAATTGTACTGAAGTGGTTACCCGCTGATGCAGGCATACACTTGTGCTATAGTCAAGCCAAAAACAAAGATAAAAGGAGTGAAAGTCTCTTTCAGTTGCTAAGCAAAGCAGTAGTTGGTAAGGAAGAGCAAAACTTGAGAATTTTCAGTCTTCTGGTAAAATTTGGGCTTGCTCAAGCATTTATGCCTTAACTGAGAATAATCCTAACTGACCAACTGAAGTTATTCAACAGAACAACTGGACATTTAAAATGACCCTCTTACATGTCCACCAAGACCTAGTACTGACTCTGACATGCTATCTGGAATGCTTGCTCATAAGAAGTATGAGCAGCATATCTAGGAAGAAAAGTTGGAGAGGACACCAGGGCATGAGCAGATTCACACTGCAACAGAAAGCACAAAGAAAATAGGTGCCAAGTACCAGATGGAATGAAATCATGTTCCCCTGGCTCTTGTGCCCAACCTAAGAAGCCAGGCCAGGGAAGTTTGTGATCATGGTTCAGGAATGGGGACTGATGCTTAATGCTTAAACGGCCCCATCAGGCAGACTTGAAAATTCAATATGCTCTTAACTGTCTATTTTGTATTTAGAGGCATGAATACTTATCTGAAACTTGACAGGTTTGGAAGCTGACTCATTTTATTCTGCTTAAGACTTTCACTTCCAAGTACATACTCGGGCTTTGTTTGCCCAGTTTTGTTGAATGCCATCTCTGGAAAGATGTGTGTTTAAGCTAGCATGAAGTCAATGACTTGCCTTCAGCATTCACAAGGAAGTTCTGTTTCAAGGCTTTGACATGTCAGCGAGTATAAACCTAGGCTGATGCCAAGATGCCCTATGCCAGTAGGTTGCTTTTGATCTTGGTGAGCATGATTTTCCTTATGGCTATTAACCTGTTGCCATTCAAAGAAACAGAAAATCATAGCATTATAGAATGTGACATAGGTTGTAGGCATAAGTATAATTAATATTGTTCCATAATACCACTTTTGGTTTGTTAGAACTATTAACTACATTGGCATTAAAAATCATCTGTTTTCTAAGACTGTGCATTCAACTCCTGATTTTCCATTCAACCCATGATGATGCTTCCTGACTGCTCAGCTGGAATCTGGATTTGCCTTCTTTTATTCAGCACACTTTTGAACCAGTGGCAAGTCGTGTTGAGGGGAATATCTGGGGTAGCAAATGCAAATTTGGCAGCACCCTGGGGACATTAATCTATCAGAAAATATAAACAAGCGAATAACTTCTCGGGAGAAATGGTTCCGTTGAGAATACCACTGAAATGAAAAATCCAAAAGGTTGACCAAACTAAAGACACATTGACAACTAATAGGACCCACAATACTCTTGAGTTTGTTTTTATATGCTTTTCTCGTGCTTGATCCATTCACTTTTATAATCTCAATGCTTGGCAGACGTTTACTAACTGCTCTAATGCTGAGTCCATCTGTACTACTTTCTGATTGATGCCATTGCCTTCCTCTCTTCTATTACACATACTTCATACCAAGCTCAATTTCCTACTCAGCCATGTTATCAGCAACGTCCACAACATGTGGTTGTGGCAAATAGTGTTGATTCAAATTTTAGATTCAAAATTACTATCGTACCATGTTGTTGTTATTGTTAAGTGCCATCAAGTCGGTTCCTACTCATAGCAACCTTGTGTAGGATTTGCAAGGAGCAGCTAGTGGGTTTGACCTGCCAACCATATGATTTGCAGTCTTAAAATATTTAAATAACTAAAATGTTCCTCAGATTAAAGCAGATTTATCCAGATTGTCTATTAGAAGCAAGAGATCTCTTCCAGGAAACTTTAAATATGATTTAGGTTTTTTTTTAAAAATGTTTTTGTTGTTATCAGTGTTTTATTTATTTATTTGTCCAAAGAGCTGATTAGGGCTTGTTGTTGTTGTTATGTGCCGTGGAGTCGGTTCCGACTTAGAGCAAGCCTGTACAGGGTTTCCGAGGCTGTAAATCTTTACGGGAGCAGAAAGCCTCATCTTTCTCCAGCGGAACAGCTGGTAGTTTCGAACTGCTGACCTTGCGGTTTGTAGCCCAATTCATAGCCACTACGCTACCAGAGCTCCTTGATAAGAGCTTAAGAATTCAGAAAGAAGGAGGTGGCACCTGATTTCCACTGCGTGGGTTTAAGAGAATGGTAACCTTGAGACTAATGAACTGGTGTTGAATCATTCACATCTCAACTCACATCTGATATTCATGATTACCCTGATCTACACAGGTAATACTGATTTACGACAAACTGCACTTGTTGTTGTTGTTATGTGCCGTGGAGTTGGTTCCGACTCATAGCCACCCTGTACAGGGTTTCTGAGGCTGTAAATCTTTATGGGAGCAGAAAGCCTCATCTTTCTCCCATGGAACAGCTGGTAGTTTCCAACTGCTGACCTTGAGGTTCACGTCCCAATTCATAACCACTACGCTACCAGAGCTCCTTAGATTGCACTTAGTGGCAATCTGTTTTGATTTGATTTTTTTGTTTCTTTGTACTGTGTAGCATGTACTTTGCTGATGTTATTCTCTGTAAGTATGTAACGTTTCTAACCTTCAAAGACAAAGTTTGGAATTATAAAGATGCTGGTGATTGTTGTTGTTAAGAGTTGTCGAGTCAGTTCCGACTTAATAGTGTACTTGTATAGGGTTTCCAAGGAGATGCTGGTGAGTTTAAATCAATGACCTTGTGGTTAGCAGTTCATTGTTTATCCTACAGCGCCACACTAGGACTCAGATAACGATGATAAAAGGTAATAATAATGAAAACTTTCTTTAAAAAAGAGATAATTTGATTATGCCAGAACCAACTGAACCCTATTGTGAGTCAAGAACTATCTGATAGCATAATAGCCTGTCAGCTGCGACTTCCCGATGATATGGCTAGCGAAATGAAAGTGCTTCTTTAAAAACTTTTTTGGAAGAAATGTAACCTTACATGTGGGACCAGCTGCATAATTGTAGGGTCCAGTGAAAATGAAAATGTGTAGTCACTAGGGAAAATGTCATTAAAAGTATCAAAATATAAAGGTTTTCCCTTTGTCCCAGACTCTCTTTATCTGTAATGTTGTTTTCTGTGTGCTATTTAAGGTCTTGGTCCTTCAAACAAGGGACCACAGACTCTCACAGGCATCTACAAGTCTCAGCCCATGATTAGGGGCACACATAGCCCATCAGTTGTCAAGTTTCTCCTACTGTCAGCCACCAGACTCATATACTGAGCCGCAACCAGAAGTAGGCATCGTCTCTTCCTACAGACCCACTACCCCAACCTGCACTAGATGGGCAGTCCCCAAGGGTATTACAGTCTTCAGCTGGGTCCTACTAGTTACCTGGATGAGAGGTGGTCAGTAAGCTTGCTCCCACCAAATGCTCTATGACACTGTCAGTCTAGGGCTGGACAGCTGCCTCATCACCCACCTTAAATGCCATGGAGTACAAGCACCTGACCCTGACCTTTCCTATCCCTGCACCCAGGTCCCAATCTGAAGAAATAAAGAATGGCAGCAGAATGGAGAGTATCAGCACAGTTGGGATCCAGAGCACCTAGAGACAGGGAAGTAGGCAGGCAATAGCCCTACCTGGAGAGCCAGGAGGCAGGAATTGCTCATTAGCCAAGGCCGAAAAAGCCCCGGAACTCCCCCAAGCTTTCACCACACGTTCAATTGTACCATCAGATTTCACAAATTCAAAGATGAAATTATTAAGACTATCAAGTGAACAATCACAAAGCATTAAACCCCCAGTACTGAGATTTTCCAAACACAGGGGCCCTGGTGATGCCCATGAAGCTGGTGCTGTCTATAGACTAGACCCAGGTTTCCCATAAAATAACACAATAATGGCTAGCATATCTTATTCTAGGTACTGATCTAAGCATGTATTAACTCATTAATCTTCTAAATAACTTATGAAGTATGTACCATTATCCCATTTTACAGATAAAGTAACTAGTATCCAAGTCCACTCTAATAAGATAACATCAAAGATTCAAATCTAGGCAATGTGGCTCCAAAAGATTCTTTCTGGAGAGATAAAATCATAGTATATAACCTAGACAGTCACTAAAAGGAAATCATACTTAGAAACACAGTACAGTATTAGATGTTTTGTCTTAAGGCAAATTTCCAAAAGTAAAATCCTAATTAATTGCATGTACCTTAGGTACTGGATTCCTGGTGTAGGATCAGTACTGTGAAACACAAGATGGGCAATTCAAACCAACCAACTGCTCTTCAGAAACCCTATACAGGGTCACTATGAATGTGAACCGAGGGTATTTAACAACAACAACAACATCTTGGGTGCTCTATGTTAATAGGCTACTGTCTTGATCCACTTAGAGCATCAAAACTATCAAATAGATTATTTTAAGAGATCACATTAAAAGCCTAGAGAAGTTTAATATAAGTAGAGGGGATATGGGAACACTTCCCACCATCTATTCATTGCCATCAAGTCAATTCCAACTCATAACAACCCTGTAGGACAGAGTAGAACTGCCCCATATGATTCCAAGGCTCTAAATCATTATGGAAGCAGAATGCCACATCTTTCTCTCTTGGAGTATTGGGTTCGAACCACTCACCTTTTGGTTAACAGCCCAGTGCTTACCCACTGAGCCACAGCGCTCCATGAATACTCCTAGGACCATGATATTTCTAAACATTTTATAGGTCTATTTCACCTCCCTCCCCAAGATTTTCCAGCAAATTAATAACAATGATAGGCCTCTAACCCTTTGTCCTGGGCAAGAAATTAGAGAGGAAGTTACAGGATACCACCATTATGTTTTGCGCACATGCTTAGGTTTCTTCTTTGTCTTTGGAAAAACTCAGAATATATGGTAGGGAACAGAGGGTAGAACCAATATCTGTACCACTGCTGACTTTGTTTTCTTTTTGTCTTCTTAATATAAAGGTGATTTCATGTTTCTTTGTATAAATACTGTTGTTGACTATAGCCATTTCCTTTTAATCACAACTGTTTTTTAAATTGTGATTTTAATTGAAATTGATATTACAAAATCTTGACTAATTATAAGGGGATTGCTGGCTCCTCTTGTCTAACTCATCTGTAAAACAAGAGAACTTAAAGAATAGCATATAATGTGTTTCTTTGACACCTGTGCCTTCAACTCATCACAAGATAGGTCCTCATACTATTCACTCACTCGATTTGTGGAATTTGCAAGTGACTAGGCCAAAGGTCATGACTATTGCTTCTTTCACTGATTTTTTTTGGTCTGGAATATAGTACAGGTGTTGTTGTTAAGTGCCATTGAATTGTTTCCTAGTCATAGCAGCACTATATAGGGTTTCCAAGGAGCGGTAGTGAATTTGAACTTCCGACCGTGTGGTTAGTAATCCACTGCTTATCCTGCAGTGCCATATCAGATACAAGTAGCCTCCAACTTAATGCTATATTCAAGGTACCATTAACCACACATATTACTGTTGCTCTCTTTTTTTTTTTAATTACTATCATTAGTGATATGTACCATGTTGTTGTTGTAAGTGGCTTTGAGTCAGTCCCAACTCATAGAGAATCCTATGTAGGGTTCCCAAGGAGCAGCAGGTGAGCTTGAACTGCCAACCAATCTTGCAGTCCAGCACATTAACCCATAGCACCACACCAAGACTCTGTTATA
>NW_006408590.1:7145184-7148290 GCF_000296735.1 Chrysochloris asiatica
CAAGGTTGCTTTGAACCACAAGGTAAGCAGTTCAAACTCACAATCTACTCCTTGGAAACACTGTGCATGGTCACTATAAGTTGAACCAACTCAACGGCACTTAACAGCAACTATATACGATGTTAAAAAAAAATCTATATGTTTATATTTACTGTTTGCCACCCCCAAATACAAACATCAAATTTGTAAAAATCTCATAGTGAAAGGTAATAATAATGAAAACTAAAAAGAAATGAGGTATTTCACTTAAGTCAGAACTGCAGAGTCACATTGGAATGGAACGCTGTCATTAGTCAGCAACTACCTGTATTTCACAATAGAAAAATTCAAATGGGAGTCAAGGCCAACCTGTTTATTTACCCAACTGATTTACCTCAGCTCAGGTGGTAGACATATTAAACAATGTTATTTGTTTTCATGGTGTCTTTCAACTCTGCTATGTTAAATCTCCCTTTCTTGAATCAATGGCATTTAACAACAACATATATCTTAGTTGTATTCTACAACTTTGGGGTCACCTGTTTGCTAAAATTCATTATTGTTTAAACATTAATTTCACATGCCATTTAGTAACTCATCTCCCATATTATCAATGCAAACTTGAACTAGGATCCTTGATATTTGAGAGGCTTAGGGAGTTGGAGAACAGAATCTGGCCCTGAAGATACTACCTCCCTCCTCATTTCAAGGCCTAAATAACTCCTCCAATTTATGGGACCAGAGAGAATGGAGTGGGAGTGAAACTCTCAGAATTCTGTCTACATCCAAGGCAGGCATTCAGATGCTAGATCTCATGGGGGCTGGATGTGTGAGGTTGTTTTTGTTTTTTTTCCAGAGGACCTTACCATCCTCTTTCTAGACAGGTCATCATCTGAGTAGAACTCCAGCAAGCTGTCTCTAGGACAACTACACCCCACAACAGGATTCTACTTATCCCACAGGAATTTCTTACATCCTTACCAGACCAAACTATAGGAATGCAGTGTTTTCTACCAATACCCTTTCTATCTGCACTGCTCTTTCTCTCTAGTCCTTGCTCAGATAGGTACATTCTCTGCCTAGCTGGATCTCCAGTGGGGAATGGAAAGCCAGTGTTTTTCTTTTGCTGCCAGCCTTTGAGGTACTTTCTGGGAGCCCCACCAGCACCTTTGAACCTAACTTCATAGAAGGAAATCTCCTCTGATCACAATCACTCTATTTCCCCAAAAGTCAGTAATTCATAACTCTAGCCTTACTTTCCTCAAACTTTGTAAATAGTGATTAGGGAGCTGGCTGTGGTAGAGGGCATATTCTGCCACCTTTCATACTTGGGAGGGATCTGACCCCAATTATCAATGTGACCTCTTTTTAGACCAACTTAGTGCCTTTTGTTTTCAAGTTGATCCTAGTACCAACTTTAAAGCAACAATGAAAATACCTTTCATCATGCTGTTACATTTATATGCTGATAAAGGGGATACTTTTTTATGCAGAAAGTGTTTGAGAAGTCTTTGGCACACATTAAAAATTAAGTAAATGCTGGTTTCCTTGCCCTTTCAAAAAAGGTTGAGATTCTAAGAAAATATTTAAATAAAGAAGAGTATGCCAGGTACTTTGCATAAATTGATAGGATTGAAAAGAGATTTCAACCAGAAGGAAAACATGAACAGAGGGGGGAACATGGAAAGTTAAGAAACGATTTTGGAGAAAGTGAGTAAACATTTTAGTTTTGGGAGTTTTTTTGAGCAGAAAAGTAAACTATAAGACCAGAAAATCAGACTAAAAACATCAGATCATGAATTCTTAAGAACAGGATTCTCAAGAATTCTTAGGCAAGGTGCTGAGTAGTGTGGGGGGAAGAGCTCAGAGAAGTATTGTAATGACAGGTTTTAATAGAAGACATGGGAGTACAGTACAGGAGTATACATGGACAGGGAGAATGTAAGCAATATGTGGGGTCATTTGTGGGTTTTGTTGGTTGACCTTATAGGATAGGCTATGCTAGCATGTCTCAAATGTATCTTATATCACTGATCTTATCAGATTCCCCAAATTAGCAAGGATTTTCTGGCTAAATTAGCGGAGGAAATATATAGTTCCTTCTTAGAAATTCATAACTAAAGTAGCATAGAAATCCTACAGAAATGAAAACCTATAATCTTGTTAAATACAGCATTTCCCCAAATTACTTGATCATTTGTTTTTGTTGCTGTTACATACCTCTGAGTTGATTTTGACTCTTAGCAGCCCAGTATGACAGTGTGAAATTGACCCATATGCTTTCCTAGGCTCTGATCTTCATGGGAGCATGAGCCTTGGAGTAGTCTGATCTCCCACAGAGTCTTGGAGTAGTTTGAACTACTGACCTTTTGTTTAGCAAGTAAGTGCTTAACCATTGTGCTACCAGTGTTCCTTTATGTGATTATAAAACAACAACAACAACTTCTAAGCCCCCTGCTATCAAGTCAATTAAACTCATAGTGACAGAATAGAACTGCCCCATAGGGTTTCCAAAGTTGTAAATCTGTACAGAAGCTGACTACTTCATCTTTCTCCCACAGAAACAATACCAAAATCCAATCCACTACTAGTGAGTCAATTCTGACTCATAGTAACCGTATGTAGGGTTTCCAAGACTATTAATCTTTATGGGAGCAGACAGCCATATCTTCTCCTATGGAGAGACTGGTAAGTTTGAACTGCTGACCTTAAGGTTAGATGTTCAGTGCTTGTCCTAAAGCACCACCAGGGATCCTTACAATGTCAATGGCAGACTCAAAATGCTGACCTTTAGGCTCCTAGCCAAGAACTTAACCAATAGGCCACCTGGGCTCCTTTTACATGATCCTTGTTGTTATTGTTAAGTGGCATCAAGTGGGTTCCATCTCATAGGGACCTTGTATAGGGTGTCCGAGGAGCAACTGGTGGATTTGAACTGCTAATCTTTCACTGCAAACAGAACTTGCAGTGCAGTGCATTATTCTGCAGCACCATACTAGGACTCCTTTATATGATCCTAGAACCCTCTATTTTGTAACTACTATCATACAGACAGATTCTCAACCACTAGGCTATGAATCTGGCTGCTAACCTCAAGGTCAGCAGTTCAAAACTACCAGTGGCTCCG
>NW_006408590.1:7148507-7158840 GCF_000296735.1 Chrysochloris asiatica
GTTTCAAAGACTTCATTTTGCTTGGATCAACCATCAACACTCATGGAAGCAGAAGTCAAGAAATCAAATTATATATTGTATTGGCAAATCTGTTTACAAGACCTCTTTAAAATGTTGAAGAGCAAAGGTGTCAGTTTGAGGGCTAAGGTGCACCTGACCAAAGCCATGGTATTTTTCAGTAACCTGATATGCATGTGAAATTCGGGCAATGAATAAGAAAGACACAGAAGAATTGATGCATTTGAGCTATGGTATTGGAGGAGAATATTGAAAGTACCATGGACTGCCTAAAGAGCAAACAGATCTGTGTTGGAAGATACACAGCCAGAGTGTTCCTTGGAGGCCAGGATGTCCAGGCTTCTTCTCTCATACTTTGGACATGTTGTCAGGAAGGACCAATCACTGGAGAAAGGATATCATGTTTTGTAAAGTAGAGGGTCTGAGAAAAAGAGGAAACACCCCCCCCTCCCCCATTGTGGATTGGCACAGTGGCAGAAGCGATGGGCTCAGTTTGGTGCAGGACTGGGTAGTGTGTCATTCAGTTGTACATAGGGTTGCTATAAGTCCATACCAACTCAATGGCACCTAACAACATCAATCATACAGAATCAGTGTCCCAAGAATACCCTTTTGGAAACACTGGACCATGTTATATATTAATAGACTGGTCTGTTGATTTATACATCAATGTTATATTTTTCTTTAGTAAGCAATAAAAATAGGAACATAATTTATGTTGAACTCTGTTTCTGAGTAGAAAATGAGACAGACTTGGCCTTAAATTTAAGATGAATCATCTTTGTATAACACAAGAACAAATAGCTCCAATTTAACATTTTTATAATAATTTATAGAGTTGACTTTTGTGGCCTTAAGAAACATATGTATCAGTATCTCTGTCCTTAGTTTAGAGCTAAGATGAATATTGAAATGCTTTTGTCACTTTAAAGTATACACATAGAAAGTGAAGGGTTTTGTTGTAAAATAATAACAACAGGAAAGCTGTGTGTCATCCTTTATGCTGTTATACATAATAACTGCTAACTAAATATTTGTTGGGTTGTGAAAGAATGGCAAATATTAACTAAACTTTATATACAAAGAAATTTGAGACTGAAGATGTTCATATCTTGGCTCAAAGTAGCTACTTAATGGTAGAACCAGGAGTGGAGTGGGAAGAATTCACGGTGTACGTTCTATCTAATAAAGCACTCTTTGTTAACAAATAAAACTAAAATAACCACTTTCATTGAGTGTCAAAAGGATTTGTCTTTTGTAAATTATTCCAAATGTTCAAGGGGCCCTAGCCACAAAAAAAGCTGTGTTCACACATATTTTCCAACAGGGCTCCCTAACTCCCAGGCAAATTAATGTAAATAAATGTAGTAGTAAATGGATCTATCTTGCCTTAACATTTTTTACTATGTCCACTGAGGAATACAAAAGATGCAAATTCCACCTATGTGGCAGGAATTATGCTCAATTGGATAATATAGGAATAGATTCAGAGAAGTTTCACTTACCATAGTCAGGGTAAGTTGATGACAGGAAAAGCCCATATCATAAACTTATTTATGGCACACTGACTAGCACTGAGTTTTAGAATAGGTACTCCAAGTGCATATCTGTTAAGTAACAGATCTGTGGACTGATGTGACTACTAGCCTTAGTATGTTTTTTCACTTAAAAAGGCTCATCCGCCACAAAAGATCATTGTTATTGTTGTTGTTAGGTGGCATCGAGTTGGTACTGACTCATAACAACCCTATGCACAACAGAATGAAATACTGCCCGGTCCTGTGCCAACCTCACAATTGTTGCTAAACCTGAGCCCTGCAGCACCACACCAGGACTACAGATAGAGAATGTATCAGATATTAAACAGATATTACACTTGATCCTAGCCAAAAGACTTTCATACCAAGCGTGAAATAGTGTTATGATTTTATTACAAAGTAATAAAAGGAAGTTTATAAACAAAAGCTTTAAAAAAGCAATAACTTTACTTACAACAAAATAGAAATGGCGAATATAGGTTTCAAAAGCCATTTGTCTTCTATTTTTAATACTGTCAACTGCTGAGTTAATAGGAAAAAAAATTGGTTTTGTTTCATCATTTTTCTTATAATCTATATTTTTGATGTGCGATTTATAAAATCTAGTTCAAAGAGAGTTTATCTTTTTTTCTGTGATTGAATTTTTAGTTACTTTACATCTCTGTTTATTCTTAAAAGTATAAATAATAATACAAAAGAGTACAAAACCTATTAAAAGGAAAATTGATTACCTCAGAGACTGAAACTAATGAATTAAGGACAAGGAGAGATACTTATAATTTTTGTTTTCATCATCTCTCTTTTATACTATATTAATTACTATTGTAGGAGCTCTGGTAGCGTAGTGGTTACGAATTGGGCTGCAAACCTTAAGGTCAGCGGTTCGAAACTACCAGCCGCTCCGTGGGAGAAAGATGAGGCTTTCTACTCCCATAAAGATTTACACCCTCAGAAACCCTGTACAGGGTCCATATGGGTCGGAACCGACTCAACGGCACTTAACAACAACAACAACAACAATTACTATTGTAATTTTTTTTTTAAGTTCATAAGAATTTTTTTTTAGAGAATGTTGTGGACACTTATAATTTTTCTTTTTAAAAAAATTTAGGAACTGTTTCAAATATACAGTTACTATGAGGAAAAATAAACCTGTCTATCCATCACCTAACTGTAACAAACATTAACATTTTAGAGAATTAAAAATTTTTTAAATGTAAAAATCCCAAACTTGCTCTGTTGACCAAAAGCAAACATGAGTTCTTAGTTCTTGGTTTTTCTGCCTGAATCTGTGTTAGTATAAAAAGTGGCATATGCCACTATCATTCTAAGTCTTATGCTGCAGTGCACTGTTGCAAAACAGTTGTAACCATTGGTTGCCAGGCAATGGACAACACAGCAAACCCAGTTCCCTTCATTTCTACATTTATTTATCTAGATTAATGATATAGACCATCATAAACAAACAAGGTATTTGTTATATAAATAGGATGGCTAATGCATTTCAGGAAATTTTAAGATTTTCCTTAGCGCTCATGTGTACTTTTGGTGCTTTTAACCTTGAAAGAGATATAGCTTGTTTGGAAACCAAAATTAAAGTTAGATTGAAAGGGTACAATATGATCTCCTTACCTCATGATAAATAGTACCATAAATCTTAGGAAGACAAATTGGGTTTTCTATTTGAACTGTTTCCTAAACAGATAAAAATGAAGTTATAAAATAATTCACTTATAAAAAACACAGAATGGCCTTTTCAGTTAGAGGATAAAATCTTAAGTTATTCTTAAATTACTGTCTACCAAAATTCAAAAGAAAATCAAAGAAATGTTTTTAGCCTGTAAAACTGTGTCTTATAATTGTAGCTCATTTTAGAATGTACGTATTCATTTATAAGATCCAGGAGAGTTACAAGTACAAAATATTTCAAATGTTTATGAGCTATGATGGTTACAGTCAATTATAATGGCTGTGTTATACCATAGTAACAGTCAGTACAAAAGATGACATGGATTCTGAATAGATTCTTTCCCCACTTGGTACCTATGTACTCTTAGCAATAAAATTATTTACATGCCCATTTACTTGGGCCCTAACTCACAGGACATTGCAAAAATAAAATAAAATGATAGCTAAATCTTTTGAGGGAAGGATGAAATGTAAAATTTCACCCATGTTAAAATGTCTAATAAAAATGATAGACATCAATGCTAACATCTCAAAAATTGGACTTCAGATTTCAAGATAATTTGGTTATACGCATCTATTCCATTAGCATTTTGCTTGGTTTTCTTGCTAATATGTGTTAGTGGAAGACTTTGGGATTTTCTATGTGTGTAATTGCCACAGCTGTCTGATGAACTGACCCATTTACAATACAATTCAAATACTTAACACCATCCTGATATAACCAGTCAGTTCTATCAAACACTGGCTGGTTTAATCAAAATCATCAAATAGTTTATGAGTGTGTGTGCCTAACAAAGCTTGAATGTGCATGGTTGGTAAAAATGTATGTGCTTTCTTGTACTTTATCTACATGTAATTTAGCCATATCAACTGTAATACTGTTAGTTTGGCTGAGATTTGCCCATCTTCATATTTAAGAGGGCTTCAAAAAGTTTGTAAAAGAATGGAATTTAAAAACAATGTAATAGTGCCACAAATTTTTCAGCACTGGACAGCGAATCACAAGGTTGGCAGCTCAAAACCACTAACTGCTCTTTGGAAACCCTATACAGACTTGCTATGAGTTCGAAATGGCTCTGCAGCATTTCACAATAACAATTTGGCCATGTTGACTGCAGTACTGTTAGTTTGGCTGAGAGCTGTCTATCTTCATATATGAGAGGACTTCAAAAAGTTTGTAGAAGAATGGAATTTAAAAAACAATGTAATATTTCCACAACATTTTCAGCACTGGACAGCGAACCATAGAGTTGGCAGCTCTAACCCACTAGCTGCTCCTTGGAACCCCTATACAGGCTTGCTATGAGTCAGAAATGGCTCTACAGCACTTCACAATAACAACAATTTAGCCACGTCGACTGCAGTATTGTTAGTTTGGCTGAAATTTGTCTATTTTCATATATGAGAGGCCTTGAAAAAGTTTGTAGAAAAGTGGAATTTAAAATAATGTAATATTTCCCCAACTTTTTGAAGCCCCGTAGTAGTTTAGTGCTCAAGTAAACAAGGATCTGTCTATTTTAATCTTATAAAGAAACATTCTCATGATAAACAGTGAGTCCTTCTGCTCCTGCAAAGATTTACTGCCTGGGAAACCTATAAAGAGTTGCTGTGAGTTGGAGCCAACTCTATGACACTTAACAACAAAACAAATGATGAAACAGGTTTATATTAATAAAGGCAAACTAATAAAAGTGTACTATAAAAAGTATAAAGGAGCTCTGGTAGTGTAGTGGCTACGAATTGGGCTGTGAGCTGCAAGGTCAGCAGTTCAAAACTACCAGCTATTCCATGGGAGAAACATGAGGCTTTCTGCTCTCTTAAAGATTTACAGCCTCAGAAACCCTATGCAGGGTCGCTATGAGTTGGAACCCACTCCACGGCACATAACAACAACAACAAATAAAAAGTATAGTGAAACAATGAATGTTCTCTAAGCCTGCTGATTTTTGAAAAATATATATGGTTAAGGAGCCCTGCTGGTATAGTAGTGGGTAAGCGCTTAGCTGCTAACCAAAAGGTTAGTGGTTCAGGCCCACCAGATACTCCATGGGAGAAAGATGTGGCTGACTGCTTCTGTAAAGACTGCAGCCTTGGAAACCCTATGGAGCAGTTCTACTCTGTCCTGCAGAGTCACTGTGAGTCTGAACCAACGAGCAGCAACAAGTTTGATTGTTTGTTGAGCAAGGGTTTATGTGCTTTTTCCTGCATTGTTGTTGTTGTCAGGTGCCATCGAGTCGGAACCGACTCATAGCGACCCCATGCACAGCAGAACGAAACAATATCCGATCCTGGGCTAACCTCACTACCGCTGCCACACTTGAGTCCATCAATGATGCCACCTGGCCGATCCATCTCGTTGGGGGTCTTCCTCTTTTTCTCTGACCCTCCACCTTACCCAGCATGACATCCCTATTCAATGATTGTTTCCTCCAGACAATATGTCCAAAGTAGGAGAGACGAAGCTTAGCCATCCTGGCCTCCAAGGAGCACTCTGACTGCACTTCCTCCAAAACAGATCTATTGGTTCTCTTGGCAGTCCATGGCACTTTCAGTACTCTCCTCCAACACCACAACTCAAAGGCATCAATTCTTCTACGATCCTCCTTATTCACTGTCCAGCTTTCACATCCATATGAGGCTATTGAAAACACAATGGCCTGGGTCAGGCGCACTTTAGTCCTCAAGCTGACATCTCTGCTCTTCAGTACTTTAAAAAGTTCCTGTGCAGCAGATTTGCCCAATGCAATACGTCGTCTGATCTCTTGACTGCTGCTTCCTGCATACTACATTGGAATCCTACTTTCACTAAGACTACATGTTGTTGTTGTTAAATGCCTTCTAGTCGGTTCCAACCCATAGCGGCCCTGTCTGTACAGGGTTTCCGAGGGTGTAAATCCTTACGGGAGTAGAAAGCCTCATCTTTCTCCCGCGGAGCAGCTGGTAGTGTCGAACCGCTGACCTTAAGGTTCGCAGCCTGATTCGTAACCATTACGAGACTACATATATGCTTATTTTCAAAAATGTGAAATTGATCGTTCTTATGCTTGTCAGAGGAATTGTTTTCTTCACTTGGATCTCTGTTTTAGCACTTGCTGATTTTTTTATTAGTGACTTGTTCAATTATAGGGCTATATCAAATATTATTTTCTCTTGAGAGATATAGAAAGTGTTTTGTTTTGACATGTAAAATATGTTCACCATACTTCCTCAAATAGTTCTTGTCCATGTCCACGATTTTTTTAAAAAATGTTTTATTGTGAATTATATGATAGTTTACATGGGAGAACATTAGCTTTACATTCATCCTATAATGTATCATTTCAATGCCATGATTACAGTTCCTTCCATTCATCATCAAAACAATCAAAGGGTATACCCCGCAAGCCTGCCCCTCGGTCATCAGCACACAGCCCCTCTCCCTTTTTGGGTCTAGAGTCCCCAGCTGCTCCATCTCTCCACATCATCTCTGCCTACATCTCTGGCATCACTGTTTCTCTGGGTCCAGTGACAGATTACTTTGTTTTAGGTAGTTTCTAGTACTATTATACTTACTAATTATAACTTTAATAATAATGATTAGTTATATAAAAACCTTTGTTAAAATTCATGCTATATTGCCATTATTGAAAAAACTGTGTAACTTACACAGTTCTAAAAGAACAAGTTAAAAAATACCAATAAACAATATTTTAACATCAAATGTCCACCTACCAATAGTTGTGTGTGTTGCCTGCTAAACTTCGTCCTCTCTCTCCATAGAACAAGCACATGCTTGCTAGAGTAAAAGCAAATCCATAAATTGCATGATTACTAGAAACATTTCCATTTGTTTTATATGGACAGAACATATTCATCTGAATATTTACTCACAGAGTTTCCATTTGTTTCATCATTACTACCACCACTCAATTCGCAAAACAAAAATCAAGAAGATTATTCTGTACAAATTCTTAGACCTTGTTTGCTCCCAGGTTTTAAAACAACAACCCCAGTTGCCAAGAGAAGCACTAAGAAAGCTGGTTTTGTACCCAGAGGCTATAAAGCTGAAGAAGTTATGTAGGCATCAGTCTAAAATTTGTACTGACTTATCTGATTTGGCTCTCTGGTCTACCAGTCACCAGACAGTTTTCAGAGATGTGATTCATTTTCTTTTGAGAAAAAAAGTATTTTTTTTCTTCCTCTCAAGTTTTTCTAGTAATGTTTCCATGTACCATTAAACTGTTGGCACATTTTACCCCCAGAGGATAGATTTTGTTTGGCATCCTGAGAAATTTTGATATATTTAAAAAGGTGAGAAGTACACATTGGCATCATTTAAACAACATAAGTCTAAACCCAAATTGGCTTTTACTTGCCAAAGATGTGAAATGTGCCAACTGTTTAATTGTACACAATAACTGTTGAACTACATAAGTTGATTTCAGCAAAACAGTTTGGTGTATGTTTTATTATGAATCATTTAGATACAATTATGCCTTATGGTGCTTTAGTAATAGAGACAGGTCGTCCATGACTTTCTTATAAGCAGATATGAGTTAGTATTAGTCGTACTAGATTTGAATAAAACATAGCTTTTGCTTAAGATGCCTTGTCAGCAATTTCTATGATGCTAACAAAGTGAAATTGGAAAATAGAGTTTGAGGTTGAGCCTCTTCACTTTCGTTAATAAATTGAATTTGAATTTTGGTGAGTTGGAGAAACATGTCTCCGATTTTCTTTTCTTTTCAGACTTTCATATACATACGCTATTCGTTTTAATGACACCGACATTTACTGTGTCTGAAAATATGTATCTGAGATACTGTGCCAGCCCGTGTTAGAAAGACACACAGAGGGGAATAATTATAACCTAATCTCCTCCTTGAAGGAGTTTAAAGTTATACAGAGCAGACATGTAGAGAGAGAGCACAGCACTAACTCTAACTGTAAGTTGACAATCCTTGTGTGTTAATAAAGGTAAAAGCCAGACATTAGTATGGCAGAGAAAATTTGGGGTTGGGGATGGCGATTGTGTTAGGAAGACTGATCAGGGAGCCTCATGTAAGTAGTCTAAGAGGATTTTAAAGACTGAGTCCTATGATAAAGGGAGCAGAGGAAGAGAAGCCGCTGTGTGGTATATCTCCTGGGAATAGCAAGGGGAGGGGTAGGTGGAGGAGAAGAGATTCAAAATATATAAATAAGTGTAAGCTTCTCTCTGTGATCAAAGTGAGGGGAAAAAACTAGATGGGACTTCACAAAATATGTTTGAGAAGATCATAATATATTCATTTCTTGGCCTACATAGAATTTATTCTGGACAACCTTGTGGCTCACCAAAAACTAAATTTAAAAAATATACATCCTACAAAGCAACCCAAACTAAAGTCACTGACAGTATGTCAATGTGACTGCCATTCTAGAGAGACCTGCCATCAGTTGTAAGTCACCATGGACAGAGGAAAACATCAGTGGTTTCAACTAGGAGCCCCAAATAAAAAGTCGCAGGATTGTTGTTGTCGAGTGCTGTTGAGTTAGTTCCGACTCATAGTGACCCTGTACAAGGTTTCTGAGGAGCAGCTGGTGGGTTTGAACTGTCAACCCATGATTCACAGTCCAGTGCTGATCCTACAGCACCACACCAGGAGTTCAGTCAGAAGGATTATTGGTAAATACCGTGGAGTCAGTTCCAGTCAGAAGGACAGATGCTCTCAATTTGACTGCTTGTCTCACAGACAGCCCTTGTAGTGAGTGGCAACAGAGATTTACTTGCTTAACAATGATGAATGACTTTGCAAGCAACCTAGGGTGCCAGGTAATAGAAAGTAAAGTTGGAAGTTAGTGTCACGTCATAAAAGCCCTTTTTATATTTAGTGCCAAACAACTCTTTTCCAAGGTGATGCAAATTAAAGCATATGAATTATTACTTAAAATGATATTTGGACTATATCCAAAGAAAGAGCTTTTCTCATAATATGTAAAATAGACTGTTTTACAATTGTAAATTACAATTATTCTTAAAGATAAGCATCTGAAGATAATTTTAGCACATCCTCCAATTGTTATGTTCATTTCCTGCAATGAGCAGATTCTTTAGTTGTATTCCCTCACAATAGTGGTTAATATTAACTCATACTCTTATACATCGAAAGAAATTCCTCTACAGCAATGTAAACCAAGATCTTATAACATTGATTTCTGGTTGATAATTACTTTATGAACACTTAAGTGTGAATATTATTGATACCTGTTTTTCTACATATCAGACTATCTCTTCTGTGTTCTGTGAGCTTAAAATATAGTAGGTTGTTGTTGTTGTTAGGTGCCATCGAGTTGGGACCAACTCATAGTGACCTCATGCACAGCCGAACGAAGCACTGCCCAATCGTGGGCCAACCTCACTATTGTTGCTATGCTTGAGCCCATTGATGCTGCCACTTTGCCAATCCATATCCCTGGGGGTCTTCCCCTTTTTCTCTGACCCTCCACCCTACCAAACATGATATCCTTCTCCAGTGACTGGCCCTTCCTTACAATATGTCCAAAGTATGATAGACGAAGTTTGGCCATCCTAGCCTCCAAGGAGCACTCTGGCTGCACTTCTTCCAACACAGATCTGTTGGTTCTTAGATAGGAGATGTTAATAGAGGCAAAACAGCCATATAAAATGAAGTATCAAATTATGCATAATGTTGTTGTTATTGTTAGGTTCCATTGACGCAGTTCTAACTTATAGGGACCCTATGCGCAACAGAACAAAACACTGCCCAATCCTGTACTAGCCTCACAATTATTGTTCATTTCAGCCCATTATTGCTTTCACTGTGTCAGTCCATCTCATTGAGGGGCTTCTTCTTTTATGCTGACCCTCCACTTTACCAAGCATAATGCCCTTCTTCAGGGATTGATCCCTTCGGAGGATATATCCGAAGACTATACTTCTTCCAAGACCAATTTATGCTTCTGGTAGTCCATGGTCCTTTCAGTATTCTTAGCCAATGCCTTAATTCAAATGTATCAGTTATTCTCTTCAGGCTTTCTCATTAGTTGTACAATTTTAACATGCATATGAAATAATTGAAAATACCATGACTTGAGTCAGGCACCCATTA
>NW_006408590.1:7163995-7171495 GCF_000296735.1 Chrysochloris asiatica
TGGCTAAGCTTCGTCTCTCATACTTTGGACATATTGTCAGGAGGGAACAGTCGCTGGAGAAGGATATCATGCTGGGTAAGATGGAGGGTCAGAGAAAAAAAGGAAGACCCCCAACGAGATGGATCAGCCAGGTGGCATCATTGATGGCATCAAGTGTGGCAGCGGTAGTGAGGTTGGTCCAGGATTGGACATTGTTTCGTTCTGCTGTGCATGGGGTTCCGACTCGATGGCACCTGACAACAACAACAACAACAACAACCATCCTTCCCACAGCACTCTCTGCTTCACATCTGGTTTCGATAATCTGTTGCATTGGCCACACAAAACTCATAGACAATTTTCACAATTATGGGATTTATTAAACAAGTGAACCGGGTACAGTTCAGGACCAGAAACAATTTAGGATGCAGCAATTCTCCAGTCAGGAATGTCTTTTTTCTGCTGTACTGCACACCTTGCTCTTGTCTTCAGCCTTTCAGCCATGTGGCCCATTGGTCTCTGTGCTGCATGGACAAGTGTTACAAAACTCCTTTAGCCAGTGTGTAAATGCTCAAATGACACATTCTGCAAGCCAGCCTTCAACTCACAGGCAGTCACCTTTCCTCATTCCATGGACCACGAAGCCCACAGCTCCTCCGTCTCCATGTCACCACTTTTCCAGGTGGAGATCTCATGCACTTCACTGATGGCTCTTCTTCCTTGATGGCCCTGAGAGCTTCTAAGATAGCTCCTTTGAAACCTAATGGAATGGCAAAACTAACCAGTCCTAGTGTTAGAATCCTGTACATGCCCTGTTTACATGGTACATCACAATCTTAAGGTAGGAGTTAAGAAGACTTTGGATAGAAAAGTCATATTAAGTAAATTCATAGTACCACATACTTTGATGTACATGATGAGGTCTCTATGACTTGCTGTTAACTTAGCAGCAACTGTTTTTGCCAAAAATTCATAGCTTCAATCATTACTTCCTATAAACTCATATTGAGGGACATTCTACAAAATAACTGATCAGTATTCTTCAAAAGTATCAAAATGATAGAAGATAAGGAAAGACTAAGGAATAGCTATAGACCAGAGGCAACTATGGAGAAATAACTAAATGCAAGTGGGATCTTGGAATACAAGAAGGCTGTTAGTGTACCTGGTACCTAAAATATTTGATAAATAATAGGGGCTTAATAAATACCTTTTGAATTGGTTTGTCTGTCTGACTGTGTATCTATCTATCCACTCATTCATCCATCTTTGATATGTGCCTTTTCCTCATGCTTCTCATCCATCTCATTATGAAATCTTCATCTCTTTTAATGCCCAGTTTCTCATGGAGCGAGACCAGGTGGAAAGTAAACTAAGTAACACAACAGCAACTTTTTTAGTAAATAAGGTGTGAATCTCCTCAGATACCATAAGATTTCATCTTTAAGAAATAACTATTAAAAGGTGTGAGAAATTATTCAGCAGAACTACAAAAGTGACCACAATTGTGAATAACAATGCCTCTAGTTTTTCTATTTGGGGCAGGTTGTAACTCAAAAACCTCCTAATGGTCTCCTTGCTTCCAGTCTTCTCTCTCCCTCCTCTTCAGGACTGATGTCAGTGTAGCCAGAGTAATATTTGCAGGCTATAAACCTGATTATGCCATTTCCCATTGTTAAAATCCTTCAGTGGCTCATTGCTTTATATTGAAGGCCCTTTATGTTCTGTTTAAGGAGCTCTGGTAGCATAGTGGTTACGAATTGGGATACTAACCTCAGGGTCAGCACTTCAAAACTACCAGCTGCTCCATGGGAGAACGATGAGGCTTTCTGCTCCTGTAAAGATTTACAGCCTCAGAAACCCTGCACAGGGTTGCTGTGAGTCAGAACCGACTCCACAGCACATAACAACAACAACAACAATATGTTCTGCTTATTTTTTCTAGCCTTATCTTTAGTTATTTCCTGGCACATACCATAATCTTCATCATACCAAACTGAACCCAGCTTACTTGTCATATACTTGTACCACTTTAAATCTGCAAGAGTTGTTTATTTCCTTCTCCTAGGGTTCTAAATTTCTCTCTCTAACTTGTCATTTAAATTCTACTGGAATGATGTTTCCTGTTTAAAATCTTTTCATCATGTGTTAAACCTCTCTCCTCAGTGGACTTTCAGCACCTTGTGTAACTCCTTTGCAGCCCCTTATTGAGGGAAAAAACCTTGTTTTTCCAGTTACCTTGTTGCCTAGTACATAGTGGTGGTGGTGGTTATGTGCCGTGGACTCGGTTCTGACTCATAGCGACCCTGTACAGGGTTTCCGAGTCTGTAACTCTTTATAGGTGCAAAGGCCTCATCTTTCTCCTGTGGGACATCTGGTAGTTTCAACCTGCTGTCCCTGAGGTTAGCAACCCAATTCATAACCAGCTCTGGTAGCATAGTGGTTACGAATTGGGCTGCGAACCGCAAGGTCAGCAGTTCGAAACAACCAGCTGCTCCGCGGGAGAAAGATGAGGCGATCTGCTCCCGTAAAGATGTATGGCCTCGGAAATCCTGTTCAGGGTCGCTATGGGTCGAAACCGATTCGACGGCATTTAACAACAACAACATTACTAGAACTCCTTTAGTACATAGTAGGTGTTCAATCATGTTGGTTGAGGAAGGAAGGGAGAGAAAGAAAAAAGCAAAGAGGAAAGAGAGGTTTTTATTGTTTGTTTGTTTTTTTATTATTATTTAAGCAATTGAGTTCTTGCTAACATTTCTCCTCTGTGCTAATAATACTTAAAGCTTTAGCATATTCATAAAATGAATTCTGCATGATTGTCTTTTTTGATATAGGTAAAACAAATATGTATTGTGAGGAATATTAAAAAGCTGTCTACTTTGACCTAATCATCATTGATAAGGATGGTATTGAGCCAGATTGAATGAAATGAAATGCTTCCTTCATTTTAACTGTCAGAGAATCTGATATAGCTAGATTATTTATTTTGTATTTGTCTTTTGACTGACAATATCAATTGTTGAAAAAAAAATCTAGTGAAATCTATAAATACCACCAAAAAGTAAGTTTAAAATAGTGTGTGTCATCTTGAGGCATGCAAAGAAATCAAATATGCCTTCTATTTACTTGATAATGTTTCCTCTTTATAATGTGCTGAGAATATAGTTTCTATTGATTTGCCTTCCACAAAGTATGGGAAACCTTGGCAGGGGTTAAATAAATTAGTCCCTGGGTTTGGGATCTACCTTAGGGCATAGTAAAAACAAATTTCTAAAGAAACTAGAGGTAACCTAAGACTAGTGAAAGGAGGATGGTCCTGGTTATGTTTTTACCTCCCTGAATTCTTTCCAAATTTGTCTACTGATTTTTTCACATCTACCACACCAAGCACGGTATTTTTAGAAACGGTAATACAGAGCAGCAGCCTGTTGTTTGGAAACTGACAAGTAAGCCTACTGTTCCTCTTACACACAATATGGTACGCGTCTTTATCTCCACTCGTCCTTACAGAAGCTCTCTAGCTTTCCATGTTTCTTTAAGGAGACGACAAGGAGCACTGGTTAATAAGCTCTTGGGGTTATTCAATATCCCTCTTCAGTGTGCATTTTCTGAAGCTGAAAACACTCATGCATGTGCACACATGCACACTAAACTTTGTCAGAGGTGAAGTACTTCCAAATGCCACTTGAATGTGATTAAAAGAATCTTGGGCTTGATAGGACTCATTACACGAGATGCCAGGCCTAACTGTTTGTTCAAACTTTGGTTTAAGAAAAGGAAAGGTCTTGGTAAAAATGGTGTATCAAAGTGAAGGTTAATAGTTTATTGTGTTTCTGTATAAACGTATGCTGGATACATCATTAAAAACAGAAATGAAACAATTTCTTTTTAAAGGAATTATGCTAGAAAATATCACTTTTTGGCTTAGATAAGAATTCAACGTCTGTTTAACATATCGTCCTGACTTTCGTACTGTTCTGATTTCTAGAATTATCTCTTTTCTCTTTCTAGTCATTATAATTTTCTATGAAAGTTATTATTAAGCAACTGGAGTCCTGGTGTGGCACTGTAGAGTAAAGCACTGAACCAAAAGGTCATTTGAACCACAAGATTTGCAGTTCAAACTCACCGGCCATTCCTTGGAACTTCTATACAGGGTCACTATGAGTTGGAACCCACTTGACGGCACTAAACAACATACTGAGATTCAGTGGTAAATTTTATGTAATCTTAAACAACTCCATCCCATGGCTAAGTCTCCTACCCCTAGGTAAATTCCTCAGTGATTTATTATTATGTCATCTTAACCTCTAACTTAATTTGTGGCTCACACTCACATCTGCACTGTATCATTCTAGCAGTGGAATCTGTTTAAACTGTGTTGTAATCTAGTTATTATGGTCAGTAGCAACGGGCTCAAGCGTAATGATTGTAAGGCTGGCGCAGGACCGGGGCAACATTTCCTTCTGTTGTGCATAAGGTCACTATGTTCTAGAACCAACTCAATGACACCAGAAAAAAACAAGTAATATAGTTAAAAGGATAACGGTTGTTTAATTCAAATAGATAGTCTTAGAGGAGTCCTAGTATAGTGCTGTGGGTTAATGTGCTAGACTACAAAGTTGGTTTCAACTACAAGGTCAGCAGTTCAAACTCATCATTTGCTCCTCAGAAACTCTAAACAAGGTCATTATGAATCAGAGCCAACTCAACGGCACTTAACAACAATAGGAACTTAAGATTCTAAGTCCACAATTCTGTAGATGGTAATTACACTGTTTCAAGTAGACTAGACTGGGCTGTTTTGACCATGGAAGTTTCAACTTAAGGAAATTCTCTGCTTTTGCTTTGCCACCCCCGGCACAAGTTTTGTCAGGCAGTGTATGTCACAAATACTATGCAAGACCTTCATCTCATACTAAAACATGAGGCAAAGTAGTTACACTTTGATTTTTACTCTGTGTTTAATACTGTGTTGACAAGGAGAGTGGATCTTTTTAATAAAAAAGAAATAACATTTTAATCATCTTAAATAACAAGCCCATGTCATATTATGCAACATATCAAGTTGTCTTATTACTATATATCAGTGTGTGACTGACTTATCCATCGTTCTGTTCCGTGAAAATTAGCAAAATTATTTAGTACTATTTTATTTAAGTGACTAGATTTGTTGAAAATCGTATCTTGTACTCTGATGCCTATAAAACAAATAGCAAAAAGGGGTTTTGACTTTTGTGCCCACATAATACATTATTTCTGCTCTGAAGAAATTAATTTATAAATCAAGATATTCTTCCTCATATCTGAGAGGGCTTCAAAAGTTCATGGGGGGGAAAAACAGAATTAGAAGAGAATGGCATTTCCCACCAACTTTTTTTCATATATTTTCTAATTTAGAAAAGCAAAATTAGTTAATTTACTAAATTTTTATTCTTTTTCCTTGTTCTGAGGTGCCATGAATGTTTAATTTGTAATTCTATAAGAATCCTTTGCCTAAAAATAATACATCTTAACCTGAATGACTAAAGCAGCTATATTACCATTAGCATTATCTTATGAGGATAAAGGAGCCCTGGTGTTGCACTGTAGGATAAACATTGGACTGCTAATCACCAAGTTGGCAGTTCAAACCTACCAGCTGCTCTCAGAAACCTTATACAGCGTCACTTTGAGTCAGAACAACTCGATGGCACTAAACAACACTAACAATTTATGGATATTCAAAATAGCCTTTCATTTTAAAATTGAAAGGTGTTTGAACTATGTAATAATTCACTTTTCTTCTCCCAAGTTTCTCAAAATGTATAATAATTCCTATACTATGTAATACTTATCCATTCTCCTAAATGTTTGAAAACTTCAGCCCAGCCTAGTGCTAATTCGCATGCACCAGCAGCATTGGTTTTCATGTACTATGCCATACCTTTTGTAAGCCTTTTCTAATGAACAATTTGACTAGTTTGTATTCATCACCCTCAGTGCTTATGTTCAGTCATCAGAGATATTGATGAACCTGACTACCATAGTTAAATTCCATAAGACCTTACAACCACCTTCCATGGAATGGACTCTGCGTGGATCACCTAGACTCCCAACCAATTACATACCAGCTTCTCCAATACTATGGAAATAGAAGCCTGCTCTGACTACAAAGACACTAGAAAAACACAAGTTTGAACCTATTGATACATCATTTTTTGGCCTGCTTCTTGTAGCTAGTACAGTTCAAGAAACATGTCATCACACATTAAAAGTAACACCCAAAGTGATCTATTTCATTCTTCCTATGAGTTTTGCGGTGATTTCAGAATGCCTCTGTTCCTTGAAAGAAACTTGCTCTAAGTCCCAGTGTAATAAATTGGATTATGTCTTTTCCATTCTCGTTTTATTATCCATGCTTTGGCAAATCCCTTTCCTTAATTATAAAAATGCATCAGTTTATTTGTATGTTTATCAGAATACGTGGAGGCTGTATTTGTATCTCAAAAGTTTTAACTTTGCACGGTAAAACTTGTGAGAGCAAGAACAAGGTCTCTCGTGTATTTTCTGAGCCTCATAAGTTTTCCACCTTTGACGAGGTCTTGTGTCACTTCTCTATTGCTCATTTGAGTTGTAAATAGTTGCATTTTCCTCCTGTGACAGGTTTCTGCCTTATACAGATTCTGTCTTTCACAAGTTTTATTGCATATGATTTACAATAGAATTCATTTAAGTATATATTGATTCATAACAACTTAATTAGGATATAACTTTTCAGGTATAAAATTTTCTATAAATCCCTGTACTTTGGAGATCTCTTGTGACCTTCAGACGGTTCAAGAGGAAAATTGACTATAAGTTGTTACAACTAATTATTTTAACTTCATTATATGATGATTATAAGAGCAGAACTCAGCCATCATTTTATCTGAATATTGTGTTTCTGAATAATGTGATACAATGCTTTTTCAGTCCAAAAATGGCATGGTTTAATAATTCATTGTTATTTTCGAGCAAGTTAGATAAGGATCTAACATCTCCAAATGCAGGGAAACAAATGGCTTAACTTTTTTTTTAAGTATTTTATCAACTTTTTGGATTTGTTTCCCTGCATTTGGAGATGTTAGATAAGGATCTAACATCTCCAAATGCAGGGAAACAAATGGTTTAACTTTTTTAAGTATTTTATCAACTTTTTGGAAATTTTAATCAACTCAAAGCCTATTAGAATGCTCCTAGAATCTTAAAACAATTGTTCATTCTTTTTATTTATTCAAAATGAAATACCTAAAATTCATAAATTTTATGAATTTAAATTAGAGGAGTTAATTTAAAAGGTTATACTTTATATATGTTCTCACTAGAATAGAATTTCAACATACTACATATACGCCAGTAACTACATAAAATATTTGTCATTTAAGATAAATATTAATGGAGTCAAGAAGTAGTTTGGATTAAAGAATATACATTCTAGTATATTTTTCTATGTATTGCCATAAAGGATAGTGATAGAAAAAGAGAGATGCTAATAGG
>NW_006408590.1:7177523-7191105 GCF_000296735.1 Chrysochloris asiatica
AAAAAAAAAAAAAAAAAAAATCCACTAAAAGTAACCATAGGCATAGTCATTTATCTACATACTCACAAGTATTTTTGCTCTTTTCTGACCATCTGTATTTTTCCTGCTTTATTTGCTTCATTTCTTTTAACTTTATTTTCCATTATTCATGGAGAGGTTTTCTATCTAGGACTGAATTGATTCAGTGCTTACTTCTTATCTGTGAAGTCATTTCAGGAAAGAATCCTGATCTCGAATCTGTATCCCTTAGCTGGAGAGCTCTGTCCTTTGCCGCCCATCACTGCCCTAAGGCATGTGGAGAGAGGACTCTTACTTTGCCCAGTCTGTTCTTGGAGCTTTGAAACTGGTGGGAAGGGAGGGCTGAGTGGCGGGTAATAGATGTACTAGGCAACTCCTAGAAACCAGTGGAATTTGTAAATTTGCCATAAACTCATAAGTGAGAGTTGGGTTGAAGGGGTTTGGAGGGGTAGCATGCTTTCAGAAATCAAAGGGAAAATTCAGGTTTTCATTTAATATTTGAGAGCTCTGATAATACTATTTTGTCTAAGTTTCATAAATTTCAGTAATTAATATATGGACTAAACAATACCAACATATTCATGAAAATATTATTCAAACTTAAACACCAGGAAAAAAACAACAAGCAGACATAATTTTGTGTGTGTGTGTGTGTGTGTGTGTGTGTGTGTAAGTGGGCCTACCATACACCCACTGGCACTTATCAAATAATACTACTTAATACCACCTGAATGTTACTTAAGCTTAGAAAAAGTGAAATGTCTATCTAGGAGAGTTACCTTTATCTGTCCTTGAAGTCTGAAGAAAATCATTGTAGTAATTGATACTTTTCATTCATTACAAAAGTTTTTATACAGTCGGTATAGAGAAATCCACATTTCATTTTGTCAGGCCCAAAACATACTACCCAACTGCCTCTGTATAAAAGCTGGCACAGTGTTTCAGAAATAACAGCATAGCCCTCAATATACTCTGAACTGGTGAAGGAAGTTAGGAATGCTTTGGCAAAGAAAAAATATTAAATTAATTTTTGTGTTATTTTCATTTCATTCACATTCATACCAGGTAGACTTTGTCAAATACCTATAGTAAAGAAGAACTTGTTCATGCATGCAGAACAAAATAAAATAAGATTAAAGCTCCAGGAAATCAGCCTGCTTCAAAAAACCATTAAAGTGTGCCTATCCCTCAAGCTTTACAAATGTGCTAATTGTCGTGTTTCAGTCATGTAAATATGTTTCAGCATAAAGTAACCGTGATTTCCTGTTATAGATGTACTTCTAGCTTGGGGTGGGGGTAGGGAAGGATGGAGAACTAAATAGAACACTGTAATGAAACCTGCCTTTGGGCAGCACATGCTTCAGTTCTGAATGCCCAGAAATACTTCACGGACACTCTAGGCTGCCTAGCAATGGGGATTTTCTAATTCTGGCTAGCTTGACAAAGTAAATACAACTATTGAACATAAGGCAGCTCCTAATAAAAAACAACAATTCCCCCTTGTAAACACCTGCATTTGGCCCTGCTAAAAATTCTTTCTTCATACCCAAGAACTAGCAGACCCTTGAATGCAGGGGTCTGAAAGTAACCAGAGAGGAGTTGAGAGATTTAATGCTGTCAAGATGTTTTACATTGGCATTTCCACCGAGCACTTCATACCCCATCTCGGGGCTTTGTGGAGTAATGTTCTGCATACGATGTAGGGCATTATGTGAGGAAACACATGGTCATTATACTCTCAAGACTCATTCACATACAGCCAAAAGGAAATCAGTATATGTTAATATACATGCTACACTTACATACGAAAATAGATGATTGTCACATTTCCATGAAGAGTGCTTGTCAAAAGCTGCCAATTTGGAAAGTTATTTACTGACCTGACATTAATATGATACATTTTAAACAACCTATGAATTGTATGATCTCCAAATTCCCTGATTCTGGCCTTTTCCTGACCTAGAATTCATCTATTCCATAGCTAAGTATCGGACCTCTGCCAGTCCCTAAGTGAAATAGATCTTCTGTAGTTCTAGAAAACTCAAGTATTTAGGGGTCAGCTTTGAGTTTACACACACATTTGTCTTCTCACAGTTTACTGAGTAGGAGGCTTTACATTATAGGAAAAGGTTTACATTCTAATAGACAAAAACAAAGAGATTGTTACCTTTTGCCATCTCCAGACTAGTTTCTATATACTTTTAAAAGGTAGAAAGAAATTCTCAAATAATTAGTAATTTGAATTTATTTCCAAAATAAGTTTTTTGTTTTGTTTTGTTTTCAAGCTCAAAATTCAGATTGAAAAAACAATCTACATTCTTGAAACATCTTAATATTCTTTGGGCACCTCAAAGTAGTACCCCAAAAATTCCTCCTAAAATGTTTCACCAGTTATCTTGGATATAAGTGGGGCTTCCTGGAAGAGGCAGGCTTGAAAATCCTACCCAAAAAACACACAACACTAACCCAGCATTCTGTCCATAAAAAGATGCCAGTCTTCTTCCATTTGCTGGCAATACATCAGGCCTTGAGTCTCAAGCATCTCTCAGCTTGGCCCTGCTGAGGCTTAATTCAAATTCTACACACTTGGGAGCTTATATGCTTCTGCTTGTATTGTGTGTTCCAGAGCCATGCAAGCCTTGGGTTAAGCAGCAGTTGGAGACCAGCAAAAAGGTTGCCAGACTGAGAGGCCTTGCCACACAATTAAGGAAAGATGAATGGAGGGAGTCAGTTGGGGAGATAAGAAGAGACCCAATTGGGCATTGATGTATAATCAGAGGATCACCAGGATGGTAGTGTCCATGTGTGGCTGATCCAGTCTATTTCATTATCTCAGGGAAGAAGCTAATTTGGGGAAGAGTAGAGCATCTTTCACTTTTGCTCTCCAAATGTAGAAGACAATTTAAAGTCACTTTGTTCCAACTATTACCTAGATGATTTTTTTTCCCAATCCTGTTCATATTGGAATATGAAAGTGGATTAAAATAATGGGAAGAAAATAGGAAGAGAATAAATCAAAGGAAAAAAAAACATTGCCTTTATTTTTTATATAGAAGGTAAAATCATTTTCAGCAGAGTTCTCCAGGAAAAAGTTTCTAGTTTATCCTCTGTCCATTTATGAAACGAAGAAGAAGAATATAATTCTCCCACAGCTAGTAATGTTTGAAAGTTCCGAAGCGCTAGGACTGAAACCCAGTGATCTATAGTGCTGTGTAGTCCAAAAAGTTCTGACTGACATCTTAAGAGGGTTAAGGTCAGTAAGCCATCCCTACAGACACTGCTGCCAATGTTCCTCCTGCACAGACATGTCACACAGGGTCTAGCCCTCCACCTGGACTCTCCTTCTTGTGGTCCACCCCCCCCCCACCCTATGGGTCACTTAGCAATCAGAAGAAAGTGGGATCTGGAACACCACCTTTAGGATAGTCTGTTTATAATAGAATATGTATGTTTGTAGCAGCTGTTGTTTTTCCATTTTTTAAATGTCTATACCTATTTCTGTAAAGGTATAAACATGAAAGAGCTGTAGAAATAAATTTCCATAACTCCCTTAATGCCCTTTGCTCCACCACTTACCACAACCTACAAACCCTACAAGATCTGTCAGAAAATAACAGGATAGCAGGGAGGGACAGGCAACAGCCAAACTTCTCGTGGCCAGTCCTTGCTCGTTGACTGCTCCTGACACTAACTTCTGTTGTTGTTGCTGTCCTTTCTTTTTTTTTTTTTCCCCAAAACATTCCAAGCTTACTCCAGCCACAGTAAGCAACTTCTTATTCCAGGTCTTCAAACAGCTGATCTTTTCTCCAAATCTAGCTTTGAACTCAAATGTACCATCTCCAGAAAGGCCTTCCATAAGGCAGCACTTCTCCCTATTCAATATCATATCATCATTGTCCCTTTAAAACTTGTCTCACTCTCTGATGTTATCTTCTTCATCGACTCGTTTTCCTATATGTTGTCTCTTTCTCCCTGAGTCATATAAATGTCTATGGATTGTCCCTTTCTAAGGTTCTAAGTTCCGGGAAAGCAGAATAGCTTATTCTTTCCTGTCTTGTTCACTATTTAGTCTCTCATGCTTTTAAGAAGTCAGAGTGGAAGTGTGTTGCATGAGGTTTCAGTGGCTGATTTTTCAAAAGTAGGTTGCCAGGCCTTTTTTTTTTTAAGGGGATTCTACATAGACTTGAACCACCAACCTTTCTCTCAGCAGCTGAGAGTGTTAACCCTTTGCACCACCTGAGGATTCCTGGTGGCACGTAGAGTCCTAGTGATTAAGTGTATAGACTGTGAAGCCATCATTCCTATTTGACCACCCTGAAATTGCAGTGTCTTTTCTACTGTTTCTTGACTCTTCTAGAGCTGACTCCATAGTCCACAACTAGCTGCAAGGGAAGTGTGGAACAAAACATTTCTTCATGATGGCCATGAATGAATCAATGGTTCTGTTATGAAAGGAAAAGGGAAAATGGCTAGTGTTGTTTTTGTTAAGTGCCATCGAGTCAGGTCCAACTCATACTGACCCTATATTTGGTTTCCAAGGAGCATCTGGTGGATTTGAACAACTGACCTTCTGGCTACCAGTGCAATACTTATACAACACCACACCATTTTCATCACCCACAGTTTCCAAATTGAGTACCGATACATCGAGATGGCTGAACCAATCATAGCTTTCCAGCCTAAGACATACAGGAAGCCCTACCCAAAGGCAGTTGGAATGGAGCTGAGTGCCTACTCCTCTTCATCACCCAACTGTTAGATTGGCTACTACTCTCTTTCCTCTTATTCATAGCTACCTTGAAGCCATCAAGGTAGAAATAATAGACTTGGGTGGGAAGGTAACACCCTTAATCTGACCTTTGTCTCTGAGCTGGCTCCCATTTTCTGACCAGTTCTTAATAAAAGGTGTTTAACAAAGGCTTGAGGCCCAGACAGCTCCTGCATAGCTTATCAGCTTCGGTGTACAGATACAGAGAGGCTGATTTTTTTCAGCCCTTGTGAAGCCCCCAGGGACCATGCTGTTACAGCCTAGACTGTGAGCTGCAGGTGTAGCGCCTTTGTAACAGAGTTGGAGTCCTTTCCACCCTTCTGACACACTTGGCAGGTCTGAGTTTTTTGTTTTGACTTTGCTGAAGTGGCAGGAAACAACCAACACACTAGACTTATGAATTTTTTTCACCATTTCCCACAGAGCCACTGACTTGGGTCCACGTTGTCACAGGTATAAAAAGAGTCACTAGCTTTCCAGCCTGCAATATATGTGACCTGACTGCCCCCTGCCAAACAGTCAACCAACTAAGTGGTTGAGTAACTTGAGTGCTTCATTGGGCAGGTATCAAATTCTATAGAAACATGAAAAGAATTGGCTGTCATTACAGAAACCAAAAAAGTGAGTTACTTCGTTAAGCAGTCTGGGATTTCTAAAGCTCTTACATGATAGCCCAGTTAGGTGACCGGAGGCTCTTTTGGCCACAAGATAGTGTTGGAAGATCCTACACTGATTCTCTCATTTTGCTATGCGCTCCCCTGCCCATAACTTCCATATTATGATTCAGTAGAGCTACTTCGAGGATCCCTGGTAATGTAGGGGGTTACACATGGGGCTGCTAATCACAAGGTCCACAATTCAAATCTGCTAGTCACTTGCAGGAGAAAGATGAGGCTTTCTGCACCCACAAAGATTTATAACCTCAGAAGCCTAACACAGGGCCACTGTGAGTTGGAACCAACTAGATGGCACACAACCATCACCACCACAGCTGCTTCTGTGCCCACCCCCACATCTACAAGTCAGCAACTGAGATGAGGAAGCTTAGGCACATCCCTAACATTTACAGAGCCTAGGGTGAGAAAAGGTAGTCCGGATGTGGCTTGATAGGTTAAAGCACTGGTTGGCAGTTCACACCAGCCACTCTCTGGAAACCTATACAGCGTCACACTGAGTCGGAACTGACTTCAAGGCACATAACAAGGACAAGAACACACAGGGTCGCATGTCTAAATATTTAAAAGTTATCAAGCCAAAATCTGCTGAATGTGCTTTTTCATCTTTTCATCACAAATGCACCTTCCTGGAAAACCAAGTTTAAATTTAAGTTCACAGTTCCACTCTGAAAAGTGAAGACATAGGGAGAATTGGCCTACAGCCCACCCCTTTCTCTTCCCACCCTTGCCCCTTACCCACATACAGCGGGTCTTGTGGAGATGCTTGCAGACGCCCAACATCCAACCTGCACATCTGAACTCTGTGTCCACACTTGGTGTGTACATAGTCAGCACAGTTCACATTTAGGGGACAAACCTGGAGAAGTGCCATTGAGTCAATTCTGAATCATAGCAACCATTGTGGCCATTTGGACAGGGATACTATGGTCTTGAGTACCAAAGTGCTTTAAGTAGGAAAGTAAGGCTCTGAATGAGCATATTCCCTAGCTCTGTAACTCTTTACTCCATGGGGAGGGGAGGAGTAAATCAGGGCCCAGGGCAGGGACTCCTCTTGCTGAGGTCTAATAGTTATACTAAGAGAAAGGGGAAATAGATGGCACCCGTGTCTTTCAGAATCTGACCCTGTAGGTCACCCTAACACTCTGCTCAAGATGGAATGAGCAAGAAACAAGCAACAAAAAAAAAGATGACTTGATCACTCAGCCTCATTTAATGGCAAGGGAAGCTGGGGAATGCAACCTTTATGCTAGGAGATCATAGCTCACTGCCATCAAGTCAATGCCCCCAATATTCAGCGACAACAGCAACATTACTAACTTAAAAGGGAGGCAGTATAGCTATTGGGTCTCTGGTAGCTTAGTGGATTATGAGCTGGGCTGCTAACTGCAAGGTCAACAGTTTGAATCTATCAGACTCTCCTCAGGAAATACATAAGGCTTTCTGCTCCCATAAAGATTTACAGCCTCAGAATCCTGATACAGGGTCACTATGAGTCAGAAGTGACCCCATGTCACACAATCAGCACCATAGATACTGGCAGTACACTTGCAATCTCCACCACAGATACACACCTTTTTACAAATCTTGCTATTGTTTAGACAGTTGAGTTCTTTGCAATCTGCTGTAAGAGACAATACTGTCAGGTATAATTAGTAGTCAAAATAATTGCACACATGAGCATTTTTCAGTGGGCAGCCAGTGTTCAATGTTGCAGCTCTGAAATTTTGTCTAATTTTCAGATTATTAAAGAACTGACTATTTTTAATATAAAAGATAAGAATGATTATGAAATTCACTAAAACAATTTTAATCTTGAACCCTGAGAATTAATTGACCCTTATAAAACTAAAAACTAAAACCTGATCATGTTGGGCTGAACTTTTTTCAGAAATATTCATCCACTACCAAATGTACACTTACCAATCCAAAGAGAGCAAACATGTGCTTCTGGCATTGTTTCCACTGGCCTACTATATGTCAGAACAATGTCAAATTCATCCATAAATAGGCACATGAATCTATATATAAAACTTTAACCAATGTATATTAATTATAATATAGCATAGGTAAAATTACAATGTATATTATAATCTAATGCTGTACTGTACTATAAGGATTGGTGTGGCGCTGTAGGATAAGCACTGGATTGAAAAGTCAATTTGAACCACAAAGTCAGTGGTTCAAACTCACTAGCCAATCCTCGGAAACCCTATACAGAGTCACTATAAGTCGGAACTGACTTGACTGCATCTAACAACAACAATAATATTATACTACATTATAATGGAGTCCTGGGTTGATTTGAACCGTAAGGGCAGCGTTTCAAGCTCACCAGTTGCTCCTTGGAAACCTATACGGGCTCGTTATGAGTTGGAACCAACTCGATGGCACTTAACCATAGCAAAAACAAATATTATATTATACAAAGTAATCATTTCAATTATAATAAAGTAATAATGTTATAATAAAGTAATACAGAATAATATGAATGAAATGTCAAAAATGTAGTTACACAATAGTACACAACATTGACTTTTTTACAAGTTGAAACGATACTCTGCAATCTTGTAAAGAAATCATAGCAATAGTGTGATGATGAATACATTAGTCCTTCTTCATGTTTCTCCTTCCTTCTAAACTCATCTCTGTCCATGTGTCTTAGTTTCCTAGAGTTGCCATAGCAGAGCACAACAAAGTGGGTGGCTTGAAAGAACGGAGTTATTTTGTCCAAATTCAGGATCTCGGCAGGGCCGTGCTTTCTCTATTGGCTCTAGAAGAAGATTCATCCTTGTCTCTTCAGTTTCTGGCGGCCTGAGGACTTGTAGTGGATGCTCACATGGTGTCTTCCCTCTGTGAGTGACTCTGTTCTGCCCTTTTATAAATCACTACTCAGAAGGGATTAGGACCAGGAGCCACCCTACTGTGATATGATCAAAGTGATAGTTTTTAAAGGCCCTACTTCCCTAAATAAAGGAGCTCTGGTAGCGTTGTAGTTACGAATCAGGCTGCTAACGTCAGGGTCAGCCATTCTAAACTACCAGCTGTTCCATGGGAGAAAGATGAGGCTTTCTGCTCCCATAAAGATTTACAGCCTCAGAAACCCTGTACAGGGTCGCTATGAGTCTGAACCAACTCCAGGGCACATAACAACTTCCCAAAATAAGGTTGCAGTCATAGGGACAAGCACAAGCATGAGGACTTTAACAACTTATTTTAGGAACCTAATTCAGTTCACAACACCCTGGAAGGAAATTACTCTTTCCAGAAAGGAAGGGAAATTTCAGTTTTTATGAGGAAACAAAGAGAGGGTCTGAACAACGCGGTAGACTGGTTTGAGCATCATTGGGTCTGCATTTCCTTGGTCAGAAATGAAGGTGGAGAATGGAGCCCCAAGCTTCTGGATGGTGATCATTTCATCATGGCCCTTCCTGGGTCCCTGTGACAGGCTGCTAGTTGTGTCGACCCAGTATCCATTTACTTATACGTCCAAAGTAATAGAGTTTGCAATTTTTTTTTTTTTTTCACATTTCTTATCCTTCTGTGCATCCAGGTGTAACCACGTCTCAGTTCTGTACATAGTGAAAGTTATGTCTCCAACTTCCAGGTCTTACCTTCTTGGCCCCTTTTCTCCTTCCCTCTGGCTGAGACTAGCAAGAATATCAGCCTTGGAACCAGAAGTGCATCCCTGTGCTAAGGACATTGAGGCTTAGAGAGGTGAATAGACTTGTCCATTGTCATACTAACTGTGACTGGCAGCCAACTGTCCAACTCTCTTCCTCCAAAAACAGAATCCCAAACTCATCGTCGTCCAGTGAATTCCAGCTCATAGAGAGAGGCCTTGTTGTTAAGCCCAACAAAGAGACAGGCAGAAGGGATAGACTCCCCAAAGCCTGGCTCTGCTTAGAAACCCTAGAGCCTCAGAGCAAATCGCTCTGTTGCTGCTGCTTTCAGCAAGGCCTGGCTGCCTCTGTTAAGGGACCTATCTGGAACAAATGTGTTCTTATGTGTTTATACATTTTCATTCCATTGCCTATGTTTCAAAGAAAAAAAAATCTAATGTAAATCTTTTGAAATGTTAGCACTGATTTCTGTGATTCCAAGCAATACAAATTGTGACTTGTCAGGAAATGTCAAAATTTTTTAAAGGATTAAGACAAATCCTTGTTAATCTACTAAGGGTTAAAATATAATACATCATTGTTTTCAGAAAACAAACAGTGCCTGGTGGTTTTGTCTTGGCAAAATATGAAAAATACAAATTGATTAAACTTATTTTAATGGATATTTACCTGCAATTTGTTTCAAATCCATATGTAATCTAGATTCATTATCTTGCCCCTTCTGTCTGGGAACTGAGTACGAAGCACAAGGCTGGCAGGCTGGGAGAAACGAAATTAGGAAGGGAATTTAGGAGCCAGGAAATCCAGTCCTGTGTGATAATGGAATTGGTCTAGTTGTTGATTCAAGAAGGAAAAAATATAGTCATTTATCATAAAAATGAAAAGATCCCAAACTCATCGTTGTCCAGTAGATTCCAGCTCATAATGGCCTTGTTGTTAAACCCAACAAAGAGACAGGCAGAGGGGATAGACTCCCCAAAGCCTGGCTCTGCTTGCAAACCCTAGAGCCTTAGAGCAAATCGCTCTGTTGCTGCCGCTTTGTTACTCTTAGGCTTCTTACGGGCCTAAGGGTGCCTTTGGCAGGAGCCCCTCTAATCTACCAGAACATTTCAGTTTCTTCTCTGCAGTTTTGGATCACATTAATCCAGTAGAATCACTAAAAATCACCTAGGCCTACTTGAGACCCTTTGCAGCTGGCATACATTTCCCAGGTCCCTTTGCCTAAATAGAAATCACCATTTCAGACTGGCATTAATGGGGGAAACTAGGCAGCCAACTACATATCCATGTGGTGCTATAGGATAAGCACTCAACCGCAAGGTCAGTTTGAGCTACAAGGTCAGCAGTTCACACTCATGGCCATTCCTTACACGGGGTTGCTATGAGTCAAAATAGACCCAGCGGCATTTAACAGAAACTCAGACCTTGACTCCCATTTTTTTGGGAAATAAAATCAGAATCTGAAAAAAATAATCTGGGGTAGAGGAAAAGGGTAGGGGATAGAGAAGATATAAGATACTTTTTTTTTTTTTTTTTGTCTTGGCCCTGACCTCAGAACCCATAAGTATGAAATGAGAAAGGTAAATGTCTTGATTTGGCTTACAAGATTGAAAATCATAGTTTTTAGTTATAGTGTGATTTTTTATTTAAACTCCAGTGAATCCTGAAGTTCTGCAAGCTTACTATATAACCTACAGCCTTACAGTTTCAGTCTAACGGAGGTCACCATGCTATGCAGAGCATTTTTCAGGCTATTTATTCAGAAGACAGATCTGGGGTACAGCAGCATCTGAACATCTCCATGTCAAATGTGTAAATGCTTTGGAAACCTCAAAGGAAAAGTCTCTGACACACCTGGCAAGCCTGGAACCTGATCTCGCCTCGTTCTTCCTCGCTGCTTCACATTGCACTGACATGGTGCACAGGGGGACACTCGGAGAGGAAGAAAAAAATGCAACTGCCTGAGAATTTCCATGGTATAGTAAGCTTGTGCAAGTAACCATCAACAAAAGCAGGCAAAATCACACCTAGAATTACCTATTTCCAAAGAACTATCCTTAGGCTTTTTCAAAGAACATAAGTATGTACCTAGCTTTTACAACATAGCATTTAGTTAGAACATTTAATCAGACCATCCAAAATGTTTGTGTTCAGAAGTTGCACACAGATGACATTTGACTTTCCTTCAAAGCTATTCAATGTGAAAGATTGCCAAACCTGTCACATTTAGCTACTTTTGCTGTGAAGGGTGTTCAGCCAACTGGCTCACACTCATTGCCTAGAGAAACAGAAGAAGAGAAAATTTCAGCCAGTCAACAAGCAAATAGGTAAGGTCCTGAAATGAATTGTATTATGATGCTTTTGTTGTTGTTAGGTGCTGTCGAGTCGGTTCCTACTCATAGCAATCCTATATAGGTGTTCCCAGGGATGGCTGGTGAGTTAGAACCTCACACCTTGTGGTTCGTATCGACCTTGCAATGCTAGTTCTGAAAACCCCACACTAGGTTTCTTCATTTAGATGATCAAAACGGTATCACCCTTCAATCAAATGCTTCCAATAACCTTGGAGATACAGTGCTTCTACCATTAAGCCAATCATCATTTTTATACCTTAGAATGACTTTAGACATCACTCAGATCCCATCTCCATGAAGCTTTTTTCTGCTCCCCGTCTCCCACTATGATTTCTGCTTTGTCTCTGCCCTTCTTCTAGGCTATAACTTGAAATGTGAGGGACACCTGTGTATTTGTCTAATTTATGTTACACAATTGTAAGGAAACAAGAAGTGTGGAAGGAGATCTGTTGACCTATCCTTTCAGAATACCTTAGTTTGTGTATATTGTAAAAATGTGTTATCTCCAGTAGCTATCCTAAGCATTGTAATCACTGATACCACCTTTGTGAGGTGGATCGCAAACTTAGTTTGAACTGTAAGGTTGGCTATTCAAGCTCACCAGCCACTCTCGGAAACCGTATACAGGGTCACTATGAGTCAGAAACAGCTTAACAGCACTTAACAACAATAACAACCACCAAATATTCCTGGTGGTTATGTGCCATGGCCTTGGTTCCGACTCATAGCAACCCTGCACAGGGTTTCCGAAGCTATAAATCTTCACGGGAGCAAAAGGCCTCATCTTTCTCCCGTGGAACAGCTGGTAGTTTCGAACTGCTGACCCTGAGGTTAGCAGCCCAATTCATAACCACTATGCTATCAGAGCTCCTTAATAAGCCTGGTAGATTATTGGGTTACAAATTGAGCTACTAATACTAATTACAGGGTCAACACTTCAAATCTACCAGCAGCTACAAGGGAGAAAGATGAGATTTTCTGCTCCTGTAAAGATTTACAGCCTCAGACACTATACAGGGTCACTCGGAGTTGGTACTGACTCAGTGGCACACCATAACTAACCAGAAGTGGAGCCCTGATGTGTCCTAGTGTGGCGCTGTAAACACTGGATCCCAAGGTTGGTTTGAGTCACCAGGAGGCAGTTCAAACCCAGCTGCCACTTCTGGGAAACTCTATACAGACTTGACATCACTTAACAAGACCCAAATCAGCAAATGTGGTGCTGTAGGATAAGTACTGGACTGCTAACCTAGCTGAAAGGTTCAAATCTACCAGCCACTCCTCAGAAACCCTATACAGGGTTGCTATGAGCCGAACTGACTCAACTGCACTTAACAACAACCAAAAGTGTATTCATGTCAACATTTTTATGTGATAATTTTTCTGTATGTTTCAGATAGCCTTTAGATCATGCATGCATCCTAGTCATCTTTCCTTTACTCATTAGCAATAGCTACAAGATCCTATTACAAGCAATAGCTAAAGAAACATTACCACTCAGACATGTAATTAAAGGTCTCTTCCTCTCCTGTTCCTTACAGAGTTAACACTACAAAGACACTTGTAACCTCAGACTTTAGAATCATTGTCTGCATACTGGGATTCCTGAACCTTCCATGCTTTCATTTCTGTGTGAAATTCTTTCTGGTACAAACTAGGTTATAAAGAAATAAAAGAATTGTTCAGAACTAAGAAACAAATATGGCTTCATTTGAGCTTTTTTCTGTCATTCAAGAAATAGGCATTTATTTACTTAATATGTGGCAGACTGGGTGCTAAGAATATAAAAATTACTGTATGAATATTAATTTTTCTTGACCTTCTTAACCTTTCTGATATCTTTTTTAAACATAAATCTGTTTAATGGTATTTTTCATCTTAGATAATCTGTATTAAAAATAAATATAGGCAAATGCAAATCAAGGAAGAATATTTTCATAAATTATTAAAGTGTGCTTAAATATTTTGATCCTTTGCACACAGCTTGTGTTTACATGACAATAAACAAGCCTTTTATCAGGAAGGAAGCCAGCTAGACCATATGGTTGTGGGCCATAATATTTAGACCAAAAAAAAAAAAAAAAGTTTCCACTGTTTATTCAAGCCCCCACCCCCTCCTTTCATATTGAAGAAAGGTTTCCAAAT